>NW_026734640.1:0-276571 GCF_949786415.1 Peromyscus eremicus
ACAAGAACAGTAGCTCCGATTCAGTCCAATGCACTGTACTTGCTGGGAACAGACGCGAGTGCTATTTGCACTGTGTATGGCAATGGGAGAGTAATAGTCACTCTTATTACCAGGAAACAACTCTTGCTCGTAGGACCAGAAACTGCATGTGATTAAACTCCATTTAGGACTGGGAAACAAACTCTAGCTCGCCTTACAAGAAACACACTCTGCTTTTGAGAAAAGAGCACTCTTCTACTCCACTGTGTTTCCTACGGTGTCCGAACAGTGAGCTTGCTCAGAACAAAAGAACTGTGCTTCCTACACACACGGGCCATATCTAGTTACACTCTGCTTAGGAAACTCATGAGAACAGTAGCTACTCTTCAAAACAATACACTGTACTTGCTGGGAACAGACATGAGTGCTATTTGCACTCTGTATGGCAATAGGAGCGCAAAAGTGACTTTCCTTACCAGAAAACAACTCTTGCTCGTAGGACCAAAAACTGCATGTGTCTCAACTCCACTTAGTACTGGGAAGCAAACACTATCTCACCTTACAAGAAACACACTCTGCTTTTGAGAAAGGAGCACTCTTCTACTCTACTGTGTTTCCTATAGGGCCAGAACAGTGAGCTTGCTCAGAACAAAAGAACTGTGCTTCCTACACACGGGCCATGTCTAGTTCAATTCTGCTTAGGAAATTGACAAGAACACTAGATCCTCTTCAGTCGAATACACTGTACATGGTGCTAACAGACGCTAGCGCTATTTGCCCTGTGTATGACAATGGGAGCGCAATAGTCACTCTTCTTACCAGAAAACAACTCTTGCTCATAGGACCAGAAACTGCATGTGATTCAACTCAATTTAGGACTGGGAAACAAACCCTTGCTCGCCTTACAAGAAACAAACTCTGCTTTTGAGAAAAGAGCACTCTTCTACTCTACTATTTTTCCTCTGGGGTCTGAACAGTGAGCTTGCTCAGAACAAAAGAACTGTGCTTGCTACATACACGGGCCATATCCAGTTCAACTCTGCTTAGGAAACTGACAAGATCAGTAGCTCCTCTTCAGTCCAATACACTGTACTTGCTGGGAACAGAACCCGAGTGCTATTTGCAGTGTCTACGGCAATGGGAGCGCAATAGTGACTTTCCTTACCAGAAAACAACTCTTGCTCGTAGGAACAGAAACTGCATGGGATTCAACTCCATTTAGGACTGGGAAACAAACCCTAGCTCGCCTTACAAGAAACACGCTCTGCTTTTGCGAAAAGAGCACTCTTCTACTCTACTGTGTTTCCTATAGGGCCAGAACAGTGAGCTTGCTCAGAACAAAAGAACTGTGCTTCCTACACACACGGGCCATATCTAGTACAACTCTGCTTAGCAAACTGACAAGGACAGTCGCTCCTGTTCAGTCCAATACACTGTAAATGCTGGGAACAGTCGCCAGTGCTATTTGCCCTGTGTATGACAATGGGAGCGCAATAGTGACTCTTCTTTCTAGAAAACAACTCTTGCTTGTAGGACCAAAAACTGCATGTGATTCAACTCCTTTTAGGACTGGGAAACAAACTCTAGCTTGCCTTACATGAAACACACTCTGCTTTTCAGAAAAGAGCACTCTTCTACTCTACTGTGTTTCCTAAGTGGTGTGAACAGTGAGCTTGCTCAGAACAAAAGAACTGTGCTTCCTGCACACACGGGCCGTATCTAGTTCAACTCTGCTTAGAAAACTGACAAGGACAGTAGATCCTCTTCAGTCCAATACACTGTACTTGCTGGGAACAGAAGCGAGTGCTATTTGCACTGTGTATTGCAATGGGAGCGCAATAGTGACTCTTATTACCAGAAAACAACTCTTGCTCGTACGAACAGAAACTACATGAGATTCAACTCCATTTAGGACTGGGAAAAAGCGCTAGGTCGCCTTACAAGAAACACACTCTGCTTTTGAGAAAAGAGCACTCTTCTACTCTACTGTGTTTCCTATGGGGTCCTAACAGTGAGCTTGCTCAGAACAAATGAACTGTGATTCCTACACAAACGGGCCATATCTAGTTCAACTCTGCTTAGGAAACTGACAAGAACAGTAGCTCCTCTTCAGTCCAATACACTGTACTTGCTGGGAAAAGACGCGAGTGCTAATTTCACTGTGTATGGCATTGGGAGCACAAGAGTGACTTTCCTTACCAGAAAACAACTCTTGTTTGTAGGACCAAATACTGCATGTGTTTCAACTCCATTAAGGACTGGGAAACAAACGCTAGCTTGTCTTACAAGAAACACACTCTGCTTTTGAGAAAAGAGCACTCTTCTACTCTACTGTGTTTACTATAGGGCCAGAAGAGTGAGCTTGCTCAGAACAAAAGAACTGTGCTTCCTACACACACGGCCATATCTAGTTCAATTCTGTTAGGAAAATGATAAGAACAGTAGATCCTCTTCAGTCCAATACACTGTACTTGCTGGGAACAGACGCCAGTGCTATTTGTCCTTTGTATGACAATGGGAGCGCAATAGTGACTCTTCTTTCTAGAAAACAACTCTTGCTCATAGGACCAGAAACTGCATGTGATTCAACTCCATTAAGGACTAGGAAAAAAACACAAGCTCACCTTACAAGAAACACACTCTGCTTTTGAGAAAAGAGCACTCTTCTACACTACAGTGTTGCCTATGGGGTCCGAACAGTGAGCTAGCTCAGAACAAAAGAACTGTGCTTCCTACACTCACGGGCCATATCTAGTACAACTCTGCTTAGGAAACATACAAGAACAGTAGCTCCTCTTCAGTCCAATACACTGTACTTGCTGGGAACAGACGCGAGTGCTATTTGCACTGTGTATAGCAATGGGAGCGCAATGGTGACTCTTCATACCAGAAAACAACTCTTGCTCGTAGGAATAGATACTACATGGGATTCAACTCCATTTACGACTGGGAAACAAACGCTAGATCGCCTTACAAGAAACACACTCTGCTTTTGAGAAAAGGGCACTCTTCTACTCTACTGTGTTTCCTATGGGGTCCGAACAGTGAGCTTGCTCAGAACAAAAGAACTGTGCTTCCTACACACACGGGCCATAACTAGTTCAACTTTGCTTGGGAAACTGACAAGAACAGTAGCTCCTCTTCAGTCCAATACACTGTACTTGCTGGGAACAGACGCGAGTGCTATTTGCACTGTGTATGGGAATGGGAGCGCAATAGTGACTTTCCTTACAAGAAAACAACTCTTGCTCGTAGGACCAGAAACTGCATGTGATTCAACTCCATTTAGGACTGGGAAACAAATGCTAGCTCGCCTTACAAGAAACACACTCTGCTTTTGAGAAAAGAGCACTCTTCTACTATACTGTGTTTCCTATTGGGTCCTAAAAGTGAGCTTGCTCAGAACAAAAGAACTGTGCTTCCTACACACACGGGCCATATCTACTTCAACTCTGCTTAGGAAACTGACAAGAGCTTTAGCTCCTCTTCAGTCCAATACACTGTGCTTGCTGGGAACAGACGCCAGTGCTATTTTTACTGTGTATGGCATTGGGAGTGCAACAGTGACTTTCCTTACCAGAAAACAACTTTTGCTCGTAGTACCAAAAACTGCATGTGATTCAACTCCATTTAGGACTGGGAAACAAACGCTAGCTCGCCTTACAAGAAACACACTCTGCTTTTGAGAAAAGAGCACTCTTTTAATCTACTGTGTTTCCTGTAGGGCCAGAAGAGTGAGCTTGCTCAGAACAAAAGAACTGTGCTTCCTACACACAAGGCCATATCTAGTTCAATTCTGCTTAGGAAACTAACAACTACAGTAGATCCTCTTCAGTCCAATACACTGTACTTGCTGGGAACAGACGCCAGTGCTATTTGCCCTGTGTATGACAAAGGGAGCACAATAGTGACTCTTCTTACCAGAAAACAACTCTTGCTCGTAGGACCAGAAACTGCATGTGATTCAACTCCCTTTAGGACTGGGAAAAAAAACGCTAGCTCGCCTTAAAAGAAACAAACTCTGCTTTTGAGAAAAGAGCACTCTTCTACTCTACTGTGTTTCCTATAGCGCCAGAACTGTGAGCTGGCTCAGAACAAAAGAACTGTGCTTCCTACACACACAGTCATATCTAGTTCAATTCTGCCTAGGAAACTGACAAGAACAGTAGATCCTCCTCAGTACAATACACTGTACATGCTGGGAAAAGACGCCAGTGCTATTTGCCCTGTGTATGACAATGGGAGCGCAATAGTGACTCTTTTGCCAGAAAACAACTCTTGCTCGTAGGACCAGAAACTGCATGTGATCAACTCCATTTAGGACTGCGAAAGGAACGCTAGCTCGCCTTACAGGAAACACACTCTGCTTTTGAGTAAAGAGTACTCTTCTATTCTACTGTGTTTTCTATGGGGTCCGAACAGTGAGCTTGCTCAGAGCAAAAGAATTGTGCTTACTACACAGACGGGCATATCTTGTTCAACTCTGCTTAGGAAACTTACAAGAACAGTAGCTCTGCTTCAGTCCAATACACTGTACTTGCTGGGAACAGACGCGAGTGCTATTTGCCCTGTGTATGGCATTGGGAGTGCAACAGTGACTTTCCTTACCAGAAAACAACTCTTGCTCGTAGGACCGAAAACTGCATGTGATTCAACTCCATTTAGAACTGGGAAATAAACGCTAGCTCGCCTTACAAGAAACAGACTCTGCTTTTGAGGAAAGAACACTCTTCTACTCTACTGTGTTTCCTATAA
The DNA here is from genome assembly GCF_949786415.1 of Peromyscus eremicus. Classification (NCBI taxonomy): domain Eukaryota; kingdom Metazoa; phylum Chordata; class Mammalia; order Rodentia; family Cricetidae; genus Peromyscus; species Peromyscus eremicus. The sequence goes on from NW_026734640.1 coordinate 4,735, forward strand.
GGCCAGAACAAAAGAACTGTGCTTTCTACACACACGGCCATATCTAGATCAATTCTGCTTAGGAAACTGACAAGAACAGTAGATCCTCTTCAGTCCAATACACTCTACATGCTGAGAACCGACACCAGTGCTATTTGCCCTGTGTATGACAATGGGAGCGCAATAGTGACTCTTCTTACCAGAAACTGCATGTGATTCAACACCACTTAGGACTGGGAAACAATAGCTAGCTCGCCTTACAAGTAAGAGACTCTGATTTTGAGAAAAGAGCACTCTTCTACTCTACTGTGTTTCCTATGGGGTCCGAACAGTGAGCTTGCTCAGAACAAAAGAACTGTGCTTCCTACACACACAGGCCATATCTACTTCTACTCTGCTTAGGAAACTGACAAGAAAAATGCTCCTCTTCAGTCCAATACACTGTACTTGCTGGGAACAGACGCAAATGCTATTTGCACTGTGATTGACAATGGGAGCGCAATAGTGACTTTCCTTACCAGAAAACAGCTCTTGCTCGTAGAACTAAAAACTGCATGTGATTCAACTCCATTTAGAACTGGGAAATAAACGCAAGCTCGCCTTACAAGAAACACACTCTGCTTTTGAGAAAAGAGCACTCTTCTACTCTACTGTGTTTCCGATGGGGTCCAAACAGTGAGCTTGCTCAGAACAAAAGAATTGTGCTTCCTACACACACGGCCATATCTAGTTCAATTCTGCTTAGGAAACTGACAAGAACAGTAGCTCCTCTTCAGTCCAATACACTGTACTTGCTGGGAACAGACGCGAGTGTTATTTGCCCTGTGTATGACCATGGGAGCGCAATAGTGACTCTTCTTACCAGAAAACAACTCTTGCTCGTAGGACCGAAAACTGCATGTGATTCAACTCCATTTAGAACTGGGAAATAATCGATAGCTCGCCTTACAAAAAAGAGACTCTGCTTTTGAGAAAAGACACTCTTCTACTCTACTGTGTTTCCTATAGCGCCAGAACTGTGAGCTGGCTCAGAAAAAAAGAACTGTGCTTCCTACACACACAGCCATATCTAGTTCAATTCTGCCTAGGAAACTGACAAGAAGAGTAGATCCTCCTCAGTACAATACACTGTACATGCTGGGAACAGACGCCAGTGCTATTTGCCCTGTGTATGACAATGGGAGCGCAATAGTGACTCTTTTGCCAGAAAACAACTCTTGCTCGTAGGACCAGAAACTGCATGTGATCAACTCCATTTAGGACGGCGAAAGGAACGCTAGCTCGCCTTACAGGAAACACACTATGCTTTTGAGTAAAGAGTACTCTTCTATTCTACTGTGTTTTCTATGGGGTCCGAACAGTGAGCTCGCTCAGAGCAAAAGAACTGTGCTTCCTACACAGACGGGCATATCTTGTTCAACTCTGCTTAGGAAACTGACAAGAACAGTAGCTCCGATTCAGTCCAATGCACTGTACTTGCTGGGAACAGACGCGAGTGCTATTTGCACTGTGTATGGCAATGGGAGAGTAATAGTCACTCTTATTACCAGGAAACAACTCTTGCTCGTAGGACCAGAAACTGCATGTGATTAAACTCCATTTAGGACTGGGAAACAAACTCTAGCTCGCCTTACAAGAAACACACTCTGCTTTTGAGAAAAGAGCACTCTTCTACTCCACTGTGTTTCCTACGGTGTCCGAACAGTGAGCTTGCTCAGAACAAAAGAACTGTGCTTCCTACACACACGGGCCATATCTAGTTACACTCTGCTTAGGAAACTCATGAGAACAGTAGCTACTCTTCAAAACAATACACTGTACTTGCTGGGAACAGACATGAGTGCTATTTGCACTCTGTATGGCAATAGGAGCGCAAAAGTGACTTTCCTTACCAGAAAACAACTCTTGCTCGTAGGACCAAAAACTGCATGTGTCTCAACTCCACTTAGTACTGGGAAGCAAACACTATCTCACCTTACAAGAAACACACTCTGCTTTTGAGAAAGGAGCACTCTTCTACTCTACTGTGTTTCCTATAGGGCCAGAACAGTGAGCTTGCTCAGAACAAAAGAACTGTGCTTCCTACACACGGGCCATGTCTAGTTCAATTCTGCTTAGGAAATTGACAAGAACACTAGATCCTCTTCAGTCGAATACACTGTACATGGTGCTAACAGACGCTAGCGCTATTTGCCCTGTGTATGACAATGGGAGCGCAATAGTCACTCTTCTTACCAGAAAACAACTCTTGCTCATAGGACCAGAAACTGCATGTGATTCAACTCAATTTAGGACTGGGAAACAAACCCTTGCTCGCCTTACAAGAAACAAACTCTGCTTTTGAGAAAAGAGCACTCTTCTACTCTACTATTTTTCCTCTGGGGTCTGAACAGTGAGCTTGCTCAGAACAAAAGAACTGTGCTTGCTACATACACGGGCCATATCCAGTTCAACTCTGCTTAGGAAACTGACAAGATCAGTAGCTCCTCTTCAGTCCAATACACTGTACTTGCTGGGAACAGAACCCGAGTGCTATTTGCAGTGTCTACGGCAATGGGAGCGCAATAGTGACTTTCCTTACCAGAAAACAACTCTTGCTCGTAGGAACAGAAACTGCATGGGATTCAACTCCATTTAGGACTGGGAAACAAACCCTAGCTCGCCTTACAAGAAACACGCTCTGCTTTTGCGAAAAGAGCACTCTTCTACTCTACTGTGTTTCCTATAGGGCCAGAACAGTGAGCTTGCTCAGAACAAAAGAACTGTGCTTCCTACACACACGGGCCATATCTAGTACAACTCTGCTTAGCAAACTGACAAGGACAGTCGCTCCTGTTCAGTCCAATACACTGTAAATGCTGGGAACAGTCGCCAGTGCTATTTGCCCTGTGTATGACAATGGGAGCGCAATAGTGACTCTTCTTTCTAGAAAACAACTCTTGCTTGTAGGACCAAAAACTGCATGTGATTCAACTCCTTTTAGGACTGGGAAACAAACTCTAGCTTGCCTTACATGAAACACACTCTGCTTTTCAGAAAAGAGCACTCTTCTACTCTACTGTGTTTCCTAAGTGGTGTGAACAGTGAGCTTGCTCAGAACAAAAGAACTGTGCTTCCTGCACACACGGGCCGTATCTAGTTCAACTCTGCTTAGAAAACTGACAAGGACAGTAGATCCTCTTCAGTCCAATACACTGTACTTGCTGGGAACAGAAGCGAGTGCTATTTGCACTGTGTATTGCAATGGGAGCGCAATAGTGACTCTTATTACCAGAAAACAACTCTTGCTCGTACGAACAGAAACTACATGAGATTCAACTCCATTTAGGACTGGGAAAAAGCGCTAGGTCGCCTTACAAGAAACACACTCTGCTTTTGAGAAAAGAGCACTCTTCTACTCTACTGTGTTTCCTATGGGGTCCTAACAGTGAGCTTGCTCAGAACAAATGAACTGTGATTCCTACACAAACGGGCCATATCTAGTTCAACTCTGCTTAGGAAACTGACAAGAACAGTAGCTCCTCTTCAGTCCAATACACTGTACTTGCTGGGAAAAGACGCGAGTGCTAATTTCACTGTGTATGGCATTGGGAGCACAAGAGTGACTTTCCTTACCAGAAAACAACTCTTGTTTGTAGGACCAAATACTGCATGTGTTTCAACTCCATTAAGGACTGGGAAACAAACGCTAGCTTGTCTTACAAGAAACACACTCTGCTTTTGAGAAAAGAGCACTCTTCTACTCTACTGTGTTTACTATAGGGCCAGAAGAGTGAGCTTGCTCAGAACAAAAGAACTGTGCTTCCTACACACACGGCCATATCTAGTTCAATTCTGTTAGGAAACTGACAAGAACAGTAGCTCCTCTTCAGTCCAATACACTGTACATGCTGGGAACAAATGCCAGTGCTATTTGCCCTGTGTATGACAATGGGAGCGCAATAGTGACTCTTCTTACCAGAAAACAACTCTTGCTCGTAGGACCAGAAACTGCATGTGATTCAACTCCCTTTAGGACTGGGAAAAAAAACGCTAGCTCGCCTTAAAAGAAACAAACTCTGCTTTTGAGAAAAGAGCACTCTTCTACTCTACTGTGTTTCCTATAGCGCCAGAACTGTGAGCTGGCTCAGAACAAAAGAACTGTGCTTCCTACACACACAGTCATATCTAGTTCAATTCTGCCTAGGAAACTGACAAGAACAGTAGATCCTCCTCAGTACAATACACTGTACATGCTGGGAAAAGACGCCAGTGCTATTTGCCCTGTGTATGACAATGGGAGCGCAATAGTGACTCTTTTGCCAGAAAACAACTCTTGCTCGTAGGACCAGAAACTGCATGTGATCAACTCCATTTAGGACTGCGAAAGGAACGCTAGCTCGCCTTACAGGAAACACACTCTGCTTTTGAGTAAAGAGTACTCTTCTATTCTACTGTGTTTTCTATGGGGTCCGAACAGTGAGCTTGCTCAGAGCAAAAGAATTGTGCTTACTACACAGACGGGCATATCTTGTTCAACTCTGCTTAGGAAACTTACAAGAACAGTAGCTCTGCTTCAGTCCAATACACTGTACTTGCTGGGATCAGACGCCAGTGCTATTTGCCCTGTGTATGGCATTGGGAGTGCAACAGTGACTTTCCTTACCAGAAAACAACTCTTGCTCGTAGGACCGAAAACTGCATGTGATTCAACTCCATTTAGAACTGGGAAATAAACGCTAGCTCGCCTTACAAGAAACAGACTCTGCTTTTGAGGAAAGAACACTCTTCTACTCTACTGTGTTTCCTATAAGGCCAGAACAAAAGAACTGTGCTTTCTACACACACGGCCATATCTAGATCAATTCTGCTTAGGAAACTGACAAGAACAGTAGATCCTCTTCAGTCCAATACACTCTACATGCTGAGAACCGACACCAGTGCTATTTGCCCTGTGTATGACAATGGGAGCGCAATAGTGACTCTTCTTACCAGAAACTGCATGTGATTCAACACCACTTAGGACTGGGAAACAATAGCTAGCTCGCCTTACAAGTAAGAGACTCTGATTTTGAGAAAAGAGCACTCTTCTACTCTACTGTGTTTCCTATGGGGTCCGAACAGTGAGCTTGCTCAGAACAAAAGAACTGTGCTTCCTACACACACAGGCCATATCTACTTCTACTCTGCTTAGGAAACTGACAAGAAAAATGCTCCTCTTCAGTCCAATACACTGTACTTGCTGGGAACAGACGCAAATGCTATTTGCACTGTGATTGACAATGGGAGCGCAATAGTGACTTTCCTTACCAGAAAACAGCTCTTGCTCGTAGAACTAAAAACTGCATGTGATTCAACTCCATTTAGAACTGGGAAATAAACGCAAGCTCGCCTTACAAGAAACACACTCTGCTTTTGAGAAAAGAGCACTCTTCTACTCTACTGTGTTTCCGATGGGGTCCAAACAGTGAGCTTGCTCAGAACAAAAGAATTGTGCTTCCTACACACACGGCCATATCTAGTTCAATTCTGCTTAGGAAACTGACAAGAACAGTAGCTCCTCTTCAGTCCAATACACTGTACTTGCTGGGAACAGACGCGAGTGTTATTTGCCCTGTGTATGACCATGGGAGCGCAATAGTGACTCTTCTTACCAGAAAACAACTCTTGCTCGTAGGACCGAAAACTGCATGTGATTCAACTCCATTTAGAACTGGGAAATAATCGATAGCTCGCCTTACAAAAAAGAGACTCTGCTTTTGAGAAAAGACACTCTTCTACTCTACTGTGTTTCCTATAGCGCCAGAACTGTGAGCTGGCTCAGAAAAAAAGAACTGTGCTTCCTACACACACAGCCATATCTAGTTCAATTCTGCCTAGGAAACTGACAAGAAGAGTAGATCCTCCTCAGTACAATACACTGTACATGCTGGGAACAGACGCCAGTGCTATTTGCCCTGTGTATGACAATGGGAGCGCAATAGTGACTCTTTTGCCAGAAAACAACTCTTGCTCGTAGGACCAGAAACTGCATGTGATCAACTCCATTTAGGACGGCGAAAGGAACGCTAGCTCGCCTTACAGGAAACACACTATGCTTTTGAGTAAAGAGTACTCTTCTATTCTACTGTGTTTTCTATGGGGTCCGAACAGTGAGCTCGCTCAGAGCAAAAGAACTGTGCTTCCTACACAGACGGGCATATCTTGTTCAACTCTGCTTAGGAAACTGACAAGAACAGTAGCTCCGATTCAGTCCAATGCACTGTACTTGCTGGGAACAGACGCGAGTGCTATTTGCACTGTGTATGGCAATGGGAGAGTAATAGTCACTCTTATTACCAGGAAACAACTCTTGCTCGTAGGACCAGAAACTGCATGTGATTAAACTCCATTTAGGACTGGGAAACAAACTCTAGCTCGCCTTACAAGAAACACACTCTGCTTTTGAGAAAAGAGCACTCTTCTACTCCACTGTGTTTCCTACGGTGTCCGAACAGTGAGCTTGCTCAGAACAAAAGAACTGTGCTTCCTACACACACGGGCCATATCTAGTTACACTCTGCTTAGGAAACTCATGAGAACAGTAGCTACTCTTCAAAACAATACACTGTACTTGCTGGGAACAGACATGAGTGCTATTTGCACTCTGTATGGCAATAGGAGCGCAAAAGTGACTTTCCTTACCAGAAAACAACTCTTGCTCGTAGGACCAAAAACTGCATGTGTCTCAACTCCACTTAGTACTGGGAAGCAAACACTATCTCACCTTACAAGAAACACACTCTGCTTTTGAGAAAGGAGCACTCTTCTACTCTACTGTGTTTCCTATAGGGCCAGAACAGTGAGCTTGCTCAGAACAAAAGAACTGTGCTTCCTACACACGGGCCATGTCTAGTTCAATTCTGCTTAGGAAATTGACAAGAACACTAGATCCTCTTCAGTCGAATACACTGTACATGGTGCTAACAGACGCTAGCGCTATTTGCCCTGTGTATGACAATGGGAGCGCAATAGTCACTCTTCTTACCAGAAAACAACTCTTGCTCATAGGACCAGAAACTGCATGTGATTCAACTCAATTTAGGACTGGGAAACAAACCCTTGCTCGCCTTACAAGAAACAAACTCTGCTTTTGAGAAAAGAGCACTCTTCTACTCTACTATTTTTCCTCTGGGGTCTGAACAGTGAGCTTGCTCAGAACAAAAGAACTGTGCTTGCTACATACACGGGCCATATCCAGTTCAACTCTGCTTAGGAAACTGACAAGATCAGTAGCTCCTCTTCAGTCCAATACACTGTACTTGCTGGGAACAGAACCCGAGTGCTATTTGCAGTGTCTACGGCAATGGGAGCGCAATAGTGACTTTCCTTACCAGAAAACAACTCTTGCTCGTAGGAACAGAAACTGCATGGGATTCAACTCCATTTAGGACTGGGAAACAAACCCTAGCTCGCCTTACAAGAAACACGCTCTGCTTTTGCGAAAAGAGCACTCTTCTACTCTACTGTGTTTCCTATAGGGCCAGAACAGTGAGCTTGCTCAGAACAAAAGAACTGTGCTTCCTACACACACGGGCCATATCTAGTACAACTCTGCTTAGCAAACTGACAAGGACAGTCGCTCCTGTTCAGTCCAATACACTGTAAATGCTGGGAACAGTCGCCAGTGCTATTTGCCCTGTGTATGACAATGGGAGCGCAATAGTGACTCTTCTTTCTAGAAAACAACTCTTGCTTGTAGGACCAAAAACTGCATGTGATTCAACTCCTTTTAGGACTGGGAAACAAACTCTAGCTTGCCTTACATGAAACACACTCTGCTTTTCAGAAAAGAGCACTCTTCTACTCTACTGTGTTTCCTAAGTGGTGTGAACAGTGAGCTTGCTCAGAACAAAAGAACTGTGCTTCCTGCACACACGGGCCGTATCTAGTTCAACTCTGCTTAGAAAACTGACAAGGACAGTAGATCCTCTTCAGTCCAATACACTGTACTTGCTGGGAACAGAAGCGAGTGCTATTTGCACTGTGTATTGCAATGGGAGCGCAATAGTGACTCTTATTACCAGAAAACAACTCTTGCTCGTACGAACAGAAACTACATGAGATTCAACTCCATTTAGGACTGGGAAAAAGCGCTAGGTCGCCTTACAAGAAACACACTCTGCTTTTGAGAAAAGAGCACTCTTCTACTCTACTGTGTTTCCTATGGGGTCCTAACAGTGAGCTTGCTCAGAACAAATGAACTGTGATTCCTACACAAACGGGCCATATCTAGTTCAACTCTGCTTAGGAAACTGACAAGAACAGTAGCTCCTCTTCAGTCCAATACACTGTACTTGCTGGGAAAAGACGCGAGTGCTAATTTCACTGTGTATGGCATTGGGAGCACAAGAGTGACTTTCCTTACCAGAAAACAACTCTTGTTTGTAGGACCAAATACTGCATGTGTTTCAACTCCATTAAGGACTGGGAAACAAACGCTAGCTTGTCTTACAAGAAACACACTCTGCTTTTGAGAAAAGAGCACTCTTCTACTCTACTGTGTTTACTATAGGGCCAGAAGAGTGAGCTTGCTCAGAACAAAAGAACTGTGCTTCCTACACACACGGCCATATCTAGTTCAATTCTGTTAGGAAAATGATAAGAACAGTAGATCCTCTTCAGTCCAATACACTGTACTTGCTGGGAACAGACGCCAGTGCTATTTGTCCTTTGTATGACAATGGGAGCGCAATAGTGACTCTTCTTTCTAGAAAACAACTCTTGCTCATAGGACCAGAAACTGCATGTGATTCAACTCCATTAAGGACTAGGAAAAAAACACAAGCTCACCTTACAAGAAACACACTCTGCTTTTGAGAAAAGAGCACTCTTCTACACTACAGTGTTGCCTATGGGGTCCGAACAGTGAGCTAGCTCAGAACAAAAGAACTGTGCTTCCTACACTCACGGGCCATATCTAGTACAACTCTGCTTAGGAAACATACAAGAACAGTAGCTCCTCTTCAGTCCAATACACTGTACTTGCTGGGAACAGACGCGAGTGCTATTTGCACTGTGTATAGCAATGGGAGCGCAATGGTGACTCTTCATACCAGAAAACAACTCTTGCTCGTAGGAATAGATACTACATGGGATTCAACTCCATTTACGACTGGGAAACAAACGCTAGATCGCCTTACAAGAAACACACTCTGCTTTTGAGAAAAGGGCACTCTTCTACTCTACTGTGTTTCCTATGGGGTCCGAACAGTGAGCTTGCTCAGAACAAAAGAACTGTGCTTCCTACACACACGGGCCATAACTAGTTCAACTTTGCTTGGGAAACTGACAAGAACAGTAGCTCCTCTTCAGTCCAATACACTGTACTTGCTGGGAACAGACGCGAGTGCTATTTGCACTGTGTATGGGAATGGGAGCGCAATAGTGACTTTCCTTACAAGAAAACAACTCTTGCTCGTAGGACCAGAAACTGCATGTGATTCAACTCCATTTAGGACTGGGAAACAAATGCTAGCTCGCCTTACAAGAAACACACTCTGCTTTTGAGAAAAGAGCACTCTTCTACTATACTGTGTTTCCTATTGGGTCCTAAAAGTGAGCTTGCTCAGAACAAAAGAACTGTGCTTCCTACACACACGGGCCATATCTACTTCAACTCTGCTTAGGAAACTGACAAGAGCTTTAGCTCCTCTTCAGTCCAATACACTGTGCTTGCTGGGAACAGACGCCAGTGCTATTTTTACTGTGTATGGCATTGGGAGTGCAACAGTGACTTTCCTTACCAGAAAACAACTTTTGCTCGTAGTACCAAAAACTGCATGTGATTCAACTCCATTTAGGACTGGGAAACAAACGCTAGCTCGCCTTACAAGAAACACACTCTGCTTTTGAGAAAAGAGCACTCTTTTAATCTACTGTGTTTCCTGTAGGGCCAGAAGAGTGAGCTTGCTCAGAACAAAAGAACTGTGCTTCCTACACACAAGGCCATATCTAGTTCAATTCTGCTTAGGAAACTAACAACTACAGTAGATCCTCTTCAGTCCAATACACTGTACTTGCTGGGAACAGACGCCAGTGCTATTTGCCCTGTGTATGACAAAGGGAGCACAATAGTGACTCTTCTTACCAGAAAACAACTCTTGCTCGTAGGACCAGAAACTGCATGTGATTCAACTCCCTTTAGGACTGGGAAAAAAAACGCTAGCTCGCCTTAAAAGAAACAAACTCTGCTTTTGAGAAAAGAGCACTCTTCTACTCTACTGTGTTTCCTATAGCGCCAGAACTGTGAGCTGGCTCAGAACAAAAGAACTGTGCTTCCTACACACACAGTCATATCTAGTTCAATTCTGCCTAGGAAACTGACAAGAACAGTAGATCCTCCTCAGTACAATACACTGTACATGCTGGGAAAAGACGCCAGTGCTATTTGCCCTGTGTATGACAATGGGAGCGCAATAGTGACTCTTTTGCCAGAAAACAACTCTTGCTCGTAGGACCAGAAACTGCATGTGATCAACTCCATTTAGGACTGCGAAAGGAACGCTAGCTCGCCTTACAGGAAACACACTCTGCTTTTGAGTAAAGAGTACTCTTCTATTCTACTGTGTTTTCTATGGGGTCCGAACAGTGAGCTTGCTCAGAGCAAAAGAATTGTGCTTACTACACAGACGGGCATATCTTGTTCAACTCTGCTTAGGAAACTTACAAGAACAGTAGCTCTGCTTCAGTCCAATACACTGTACTTGCTGGGAACAGACGCGAGTGCTATTTGCCCTGTGTATGGCATTGGGAGTGCAACAGTGACTTTCCTTACCAGAAAACAACTCTTGCTCGTAGGACCGAAAACTGCATGTGATTCAACTCCATTTAGAACTGGGAAATAAACGCTAGCTCGCCTTACAAGAAACAGACTCTGCTTTTGAGGAAAGAACACTCTTCTACTCTACTGTGTTTCCTATAAGGCCAGAACAAAAGAACTGTGCTTTCTACACACACGGCCATATCTAGATCAATTCTGCTTAGGAAACTGACAAGAACAGTAGATCCTCTTCAGTCCAATACACTCTACATGCTGAGAACCGACACCAGTGCTATTTGCCCTGTGTATGACAATGGGAGCGCAATAGTGACTCTTCTTACCAGAAACTGCATGTGATTCAACACCACTTAGGACTGGGAAACAATAGCTAGCTCGCCTTACAAGTAAGAGACTCTGATTTTGAGAAAAGAGCACTCTTCTACTCTACTGTGTTTCCTATGGGGTCCGAACAGTGAGCTTGCTCAGAACAAAAGAACTGTGCTTCCTACACACACAGGCCATATCTACTTCTACTCTGCTTAGGAAACTGACAAGAAAAATGCTCCTCTTCAGTCCAATACACTGTACTTGCTGGGAACAGACGCAAATGCTATTTGCACTGTGATTGACAATGGGAGCGCAATAGTGACTTTCCTTACCAGAAAACAGCTCTTGCTCGTAGAACTAAAAACTGCATGTGATTCAACTCCATTTAGAACTGGGAAATAAACGCAAGCTCGCCTTACAAGAAACACACTCTGCTTTTGAGAAAAGAGCACTCTTCTACTCTACTGTGTTTCCGATGGGGTCCAAACAGTGAGCTTGCTCAGAACAAAAGAATTGTGCTTCCTACACACACGGCCATATCTAGTTCAATTCTGCTTAGGAAACTGACAAGAACAGTAGCTCCTCTTCAGTCCAATACACTGTACTTGCTGGGAACAGACGCGAGTGTTATTTGCCCTGTGTATGACCATGGGAGCGCAATAGTGACTCTTCTTACCAGAAAACAACTCTTGCTCGTAGGACCGAAAACTGCATGTGATTCAACTCCATTTAGAACTGGGAAATAATCGATAGCTCGCCTTACAAAAAAGAGACTCTGCTTTTGAGAAAAGACACTCTTCTACTCTACTGTGTTTCCTATAGCGCCAGAACTGTGAGCTGGCTCAGAAAAAAAGAACTGTGCTTCCTACACACACAGCCATATCTAGTTCAATTCTGCCTAGGAAACTGACAAGAAGAGTAGATCCTCCTCAGTACAATACACTGTACATGCTGGGAACAGACGCCAGTGCTATTTGCCCTGTGTATGACAATGGGAGCGCAATAGTGACTCTTTTGCCAGAAAACAACTCTTGCTCGTAGGACCAGAAACTGCATGTGATCAACTCCATTTAGGACGGCGAAAGGAACGCTAGCTCGCCTTACAGGAAACACACTATGCTTTTGAGTAAAGAGTACTCTTCTATTCTACTGTGTTTTCTATGGGGTCCGAACAGTGAGCTCGCTCAGAGCAAAAGAACTGTGCTTCCTACACAGACGGGCATATCTTGTTCAACTCTGCTTAGGAAACTGACAAGAACAGTAGCTCCGATTCAGTCCAATGCACTGTACTTGCTGGGAACAGACGCGAGTGCTATTTGCACTGTGTATGGCAATGGGAGAGTAATAGTCACTCTTATTACCAGGAAACAACTCTTGCTCGTAGGACCAGAAACTGCATGTGATTAAACTCCATTTAGGACTGGGAAACAAACTCTAGCTCGCCTTACAAGAAACACACTCTGCTTTTGAGAAAAGAGCACTCTTCTACTCCACTGTGTTTCCTACGGTGTCCGAACAGTGAGCTTGCTCAGAACAAAAGAACTGTGCTTCCTACACACACGGGCCATATCTAGTTACACTCTGCTTAGGAAACTCATGAGAACAGTAGCTACTCTTCAAAACAATACACTGTACTTGCTGGGAACAGACATGAGTGCTATTTGCACTCTGTATGGCAATAGGAGCGCAAAAGTGACTTTCCTTACCAGAAAACAACTCTTGCTCGTAGGACCAAAAACTGCATGTGTCTCAACTCCACTTAGTACTGGGAAGCAAACACTATCTCACCTTACAAGAAACACACTCTGCTTTTGAGAAAGGAGCACTCTTCTACTCTACTGTGTTTCCTATAGGGCCAGAACAGTGAGCTTGCTCAGAACAAAAGAACTGTGCTTCCTACACACGGGCCATGTCTAGTTCAATTCTGCTTAGGAAATTGACAAGAACACTAGATCCTCTTCAGTCGAATACACTGTACATGGTGCTAACAGACGCTAGCGCTATTTGCCCTGTGTATGACAATGGGAGCGCAATAGTCACTCTTCTTACCAGAAAACAACTCTTGCTCATAGGACCAGAAACTGCATGTGATTCAACTCAATTTAGGACTGGGAAACAAACCCTTGCTCGCCTTACAAGAAACAAACTCTGCTTTTGAGAAAAGAGCACTCTTCTACTCTACTATTTTTCCTCTGGGGTCTGAACAGTGAGCTTGCTCAGAACAAAAGAACTGTGCTTGCTACATACACGGGCCATATCCAGTTCAACTCTGCTTAGGAAACTGACAAGATCAGTAGCTCCTCTTCAGTCCAATACACTGTACTTGCTGGGAACAGAACCCGAGTGCTATTTGCAGTGTCTACGGCAATGGGAGCGCAATAGTGACTTTCCTTACCAGAAAACAACTCTTGCTCGTAGGAACAGAAACTGCATGGGATTCAACTCCATTTAGGACTGGGAAACAAACCCTAGCTCGCCTTACAAGAAACACGCTCTGCTTTTGCGAAAAGAGCACTCTTCTACTCTACTGTGTTTCCTATAGGGCCAGAACAGTGAGCTTGCTCAGAACAAAAGAACTGTGCTTCCTACACACACGGGCCATATCTAGTACAACTCTGCTTAGCAAACTGACAAGGACAGTCGCTCCTGTTCAGTCCAATACACTGTAAATGCTGGGAACAGTCGCCAGTGCTATTTGCCCTGTGTATGACAATGGGAGCGCAATAGTGACTCTTCTTTCTAGAAAACAACTCTTGCTTGTAGGACCAAAAACTGCATGTGATTCAACTCCTTTTAGGACTGGGAAACAAACTCTAGCTTGCCTTACATGAAACACACTCTGCTTTTCAGAAAAGAGCACTCTTCTACTCTACTGTGTTTCCTAAGTGGTGTGAACAGTGAGCTTGCTCAGAACAAAAGAACTGTGCTTCCTGCACACACGGGCCGTATCTAGTTCAACTCTGCTTAGAAAACTGACAAGGACAGTAGATCCTCTTCAGTCCAATACACTGTACTTGCTGGGAACAGAAGCGAGTGCTATTTGCACTGTGTATTGCAATGGGAGCGCAATAGTGACTCTTATTACCAGAAAACAACTCTTGCTCGTACGAACAGAAACTACATGAGATTCAACTCCATTTAGGACTGGGAAAAAGCGCTAGGTCGCCTTACAAGAAACACACTCTGCTTTTGAGAAAAGAGCACTCTTCTACTCTACTGTGTTTCCTATGGGGTCCTAACAGTGAGCTTGCTCAGAACAAATGAACTGTGATTCCTACACAAACGGGCCATATCTAGTTCAACTCTGCTTAGGAAACTGACAAGAACAGTAGCTCCTCTTCAGTCCAATACACTGTACTTGCTGGGAAAAGACGCGAGTGCTAATTTCACTGTGTATGGCATTGGGAGCACAAGAGTGACTTTCCTTACCAGAAAACAACTCTTGTTTGTAGGACCAAATACTGCATGTGTTTCAACTCCATTAAGGACTGGGAAACAAACGCTAGCTTGTCTTACAAGAAACACACTCTGCTTTTGAGAAAAGAGCACTCTTCTACTCTACTGTGTTTACTATAGGGCCAGAAGAGTGAGCTTGCTCAGAACAAAAGAACTGTGCTTCCTACACACACGGCCATATCTAGTTCAATTCTGTTAGGAAAATGATAAGAACAGTAGATCCTCTTCAGTCCAATACACTGTACTTGCTGGGAACAGACGCCAGTGCTATTTGTCCTTTGTATGACAATGGGAGCGCAATAGTGACTCTTCTTTCTAGAAAACAACTCTTGCTCATAGGACCAGAAACTGCATGTGATTCAACTCCATTAAGGACTAGGAAAAAAACACAAGCTCACCTTACAAGAAACACACTCTGCTTTTGAGAAAAGAGCACTCTTCTACACTACAGTGTTGCCTATGGGGTCCGAACAGTGAGCTAGCTCAGAACAAAAGAACTGTGCTTCCTACACTCACGGGCCATATCTAGTACAACTCTGCTTAGGAAACATACAAGAACAGTAGCTCCTCTTCAGTCCAATACACTGTACTTGCTGGGAACAGACGCGAGTGCTACTTGCACTGTGTATAGCAATGGGAGCGCAATGGTGACTCTTCATACCAGAAAACAACTCTTGCTCGTAGGAATAGATACTACATGGGATTCAACTCCATTTACGACTGGAAAACAAACGCTAGATCGCCTTACAAGAAACACACTCTGCTTTTGAGAAAAGAGCACTCTTCTACACTACAGTGTTTCCTATGGGGTCCGAACAGTGAGCTTGCTCAGAACAAAAGAACTGTGCTTCCTACACACACGGGCCATAACTAGTTCAACTTTGCTTGGGAAACTGTCAAGAACAGTAGCTTCTCTTCAGTCCAATACACTGTACTTGCTGGGAACAGACGCGAGTGGTATTTGTACTGTGTATGGGAATGGGAGCGCAATAGTGACTTTCCTTACAAGAAAACAACTCTTGCTCGTAGGACCAGAAACTGCATGTGATTCAACTCCATTTAGGACTGGGAAACAAATGCTAGCTCGCCTTACAAGAAACACACTCTGCTTTTGAGAAAAGAGCACTCTTCTACTATACTGTGTTTCCTATTGGGTCCTAAAAGTGAGCTTGCTCAGAACAAAAGAACTGTGCTTCCTACACACACGGGCCATATCTACTTCAACTCTGCTTAGGAAACTGACAAGAGCTTTAGCTCCTCTTCAGTCCAATACACTGTGCTTGCTGGGAACAGACGCCAGTGCTATTTTCACTGTGTATGGCATTGGGAGTGCAACAGTGACTTTCCTTACCAGAAAACAACTTTTGCTCGTAGTACCAAAAACTGCATGTGATTCAACTCCATTTAGGACTGGGAAACAAACGCTAGCTCGCCTTACAAGAAACACACTCTGCTTTTGAGAAAAGAGCACTCTTTTAATCTACTGTGTTTCCTGTAGGGCCAGAAGAGTGAGCTTGCTCAGAACAAAAGAACTGTGCTTCCTACACACAAGGCCATATCTAGTTCAATTCTGCTTAGGAAACTAACAACTACAGTAGATCCTCTTCAGTCCAATACACTGTACTTGCTGGGAACAGACGCCAGTGCTATTTGCCCTGTGTATGACAAAGGGAGCTCAATAGTGACTCTTCTTACCAGAAAACAACTCTTGCTCGTAGGACCAGAAACTGCATGTGATTCAACTCCCTTTAGGACTGGGAAAAAAAACGCTAGCTCGCCTTAAAAGAAACAAACTCTGCTTTTGAGAAAAGAGCACTCTTCTACTCTACTGTGTTTCCTATAGCGCCAGAACTGTGAGCTGGCTCAGAACAAAAGAACTGTGCTTCCTACACACACAGTCATATCTAGTTCAATTCTGCCTAGGAAACTGACAAGAACAGTAGATCCTCCTCAGTACAATACACTGTACATGCTGGGAAAAGACGCCAGTGCTATTTGCCCTGTGTATGACAATGGGAGCGCAATAGTGACTCTTTTGCCAGAAAACAACTCTTGCTTGTAGGACCAGAAACTGCATGTGATCAACTCCATTTAGGACTGCGACAGGAACGCTAGCTGGCCTTACAGGAAACACACTCTGCTTTTGAGTAAAGAGTACTCTTCTATTCTACTGTGTTTTCTATGGGGTCCGAACAGTGAGCTTGCTCAGAGAAAAGAATTGTGCTTACTACACAGACGGGCATATCTTGTTCAACTCTGCTTAGGAAACTTACAAGAACAGTAGCTCTGCTTCAGTCCAATACACTGTACTTGCTGGGAACAGACGCGAGTGCTATTTGCACTGTGTATGGCAATGGGAGAGTAATAGTGACTCTTCTTACGAGGAAACAATTCTTGCTCGTAGGACCAGAAACTGCATGTGATTAAACTCCATTAAGGACTAGGAAAAAAACGCTAGCTCACCTTAAAAGAAACACACTCTGCTTTTGAGAAAAGAGCACTCTACTACACTACAGTGTTGCCTATGGGGTCCGAACAGTGAGCTAGCTCAGAACAAAAGAACTGTGCTTCCTACACTCACGGGCCATATCTAGTACAACTCTGCTTAGGAAACATACAAGAACCGTAGCTCCTCTTCAGTCCAATACACTGTACTTGCTGGGAACAGATGCGAGTGTTATTTGCACTGCGTATAGCAATGGGAGCGCAATGTGGCTCTTCATACCAGAAAACAACTCTTGCTCGTAGGAATAGATACTACATGGGATTCAACTCCATTTACGACTGGGAAACAAACGCTATATTGCCTTACAAGAAACAAACTCTGCTTTTGAGAAAAGGGCACTCTTCTACTCTACTGTGTTTCCTATGGGGTCCGAACAGTGAGCTTGCTCAGAACAAAAGAACTGTGCTTCCTACACACACGGGCCATATCTAGTTCAACTCTGCTTGGGAAACAGACAAGAACAGTAGCTCCTCTTCAGTCCAATACACTGTACTTGCTGGGAACAGACGCCAGTGCTATTTGCCCTGTGTATGACAATGGGAGCGCAATAGTGACTCTTTTGCCAGAAAACAACTCTTGCTTGTAGGACCAGAAACTGCATGTGATCAACTCCATTTAGGACTGGGAAAGGAATGCTAGCTCGCCTTACAGGAAACACACTCTGATTTTGAGTAAAGAGTACTCTTCTATTCTACTGTGTTTTCTATGGGGTCCGAACAGTGAGCTTGCTCAGAGCAAAAGAACTGTGCTTCCTACACACTCGGGCATATCTTGTTCAACTCTGATTAGGAAACTGACAAGAACTGTAGCTCCGCTTCAGTCCAATACACTGTACTTGCTGGGAACAGACGCGAGTGCTATTTGCACTGTGTATGGCAATGGGAGAGTAATAGTGACTCTTCTTACGAGGAAACAATTCTTGCTCGTAGGACCAGAAACTGCATGTGATTAAACTCCATTAAGGACTAGGAAAAAAACGCTAGCTCACCTTAAAAGAAACACACTCTGCTTTTGAGAAAAGAGCACTCTACTACACTACAGTGTTGCCTATGGGGTCCGAACAGTGAGCTAGCTCAGAACAAAAGAACTGTGCTTCCTACACTCATGGGCCATATCTAGTACAACTCTGCTTAGGAAACATACAAGAACCGTAGCTCCTCTTCAGTCCAATACACTGTACTTGCTGGGAACAGACGCGAGTGTTATTTGCACTGCATATAGCAATGGGAGCGCAATGGTGACTCTTCATACCAGAAAACAACTCTTGCTCGTAGGAATAGATACTACATGGGATTCAACTCCATTTACGACTGGGAAACAAACGCTAGATCGCCTTACAAGAAACAAACTCTGCTTTTGAGAAAAGGGCACTCTTCTACTCTACTGTGTTTCCTATGGGGTCCGAACAGTGAGCTTGCTCAGAACAAAAGAACTGTGCTTCCTACACACACGGGCCATATCTAGTTCAACTCTGCTTGGGAAACAGACAAGAACAGTAGCTCCTCTTCAGTCCAATACACTGTACTTGCTGGGAACAGACGCGAGTGCTATTTGCACTGTGTATGGGAATGGGAGCACAATAGTGACTTTCCTTACAAGAAAACAACTCTTGCTCGAAGGACCAGAAACTGCATGTGATTCAACTCCATTTAGGACTGGGAAACAAACGCTAGCTCGCCTTACAAGAAACACACTCTGCTTTTGAGAAAAGAGCACTCTTCTACTATACTGTGTTTCCTATTGGGTCCTAAAAGTGAGCTTGCTCAGAACAAAAGAACTGTGCTTCCTACACACACGGGCCATATCTACTTCAACTCTGCTTAGGAAACTGACAAAAGCTTTAGCTCCTCTTCAGTCCAATACACTGTACTTGCTGGGAACAGACGCCAGTGCTATTTTCATTGCGTATGGCATTGGGAGTGCAACAGTGACTTTCCTTACCAGAAAACAACTCTTGCTCGTAGTACCAAAAACTGCATGTGATTCAACTCCATTTAGGACTGGGAAACAGACGCTAGCTCGCCTTACAAGAAACACACTCTGCTTTTGAGAAAAGAGCACTCTTCTAATCTACTCTGTTTCCTGTAGGGCCAGAAGAGTGAGCTTGCTCAGAACAGAAGAACTGTGCTTCCTACACACAAGGCCATATCTAGTTCAATTCTGCTTAGGAAACTAACAACTACAGTAGTTCCTCTTCAGTCCAATACACTGTACTTGCTGGGAACAGACGCCAGTGCTATTTCCCTGTGTATGACAAAGGGAGCACAATAGTGACTCTTCTTACCAGAAAACAACTCTTGCTCGTAGGACAAGAAACTGCATGTGATTCAACTCCCTTTAGGACTGGGAAAAAAAAACGCTAGCTCGCCTTACAAGAAACAAACTCTGCTTTTGAGAAAAGAGCACTCTTCTACTCTACTGTGTTTCCTATAGCGCCAGAACTGTGAGCTGGCTCAGAACAAAAGAACTGTGCTTCCGACACACACAGTCATATCTAGTTCAATTCTGCCTAGGAAACTGACAAGAACAGTAGATCCTCCTCAGTACAATACACTGTACATGCTGGGAAAAGACGCCATTGCTGTTTGCCCTGTGTATGACAATGGGAGCACAATAGTGACTCTTTTGCCAGAAAACAACTCTTGCTCGTAGGACCAGAAACTGCATGTGATCAACTCCATTTAGGACTGCGAAAGGAACGCTAGCTCGCCTTACAGGAAACACACTCTGCTTTTGAGTAAAGAGTACTCTTCTATTCTACTGTGTTTTCTATGGGGTCCGAACAGTGAGCTTGCTCAGAGCAAAAGAACTGTGCTTCCTACACAGACGGGCATATCTTGTTCAACTCTGCTTAGGAAACTTACAAGAACAGTAGCTCCGCTTCAGTCCAATACACTGTACTTGCTGGGATCAGACGCGAGTGCTATTTGCATTGTGTATGGCAATGGGAGAGTAATAGTCACTCTTCTTACCAGGAAACAACTCTTGCTCGTAGGACCAGAAACTGCATGTGATTAAACTCCATTTAGGACTGGGAAACAAACTCTAGCTCGCCTTACAAGAAATACACTCTGCTTTTGAGAAAAGAGCACTCTTCTACTCCACTGTGTTTCGTATGGGGTCCGAACAGTGAGCTTGCTCAGAACAAAACAACTGTGCTTCCTACACAAGGGCCATGTCTAGTTCAATTCTGCTTAGGAAACTGACAAGAACAGTAGATCCTCTTCAGTCCAATACATTGTACATGCTGCTAACAGACGCTAGTGCTATTTGCCCTGTGTATGACAATGGGAGCGCAATAGTGACTCTTCTTACCAGAAAACAACTCTTGCTCGTAGGACCAGAAACTGCATGTGGTTCAACTCCATTTAGGACTGGGAAACAAACACTAGCTCGCCTTACAAGAAACACACTCTGCTTTTGAGAAAAGAGCACTCTTCTACTCTACTGTGTTTCCTATGGGGTCCGAACAGTGAGCTAGCTCAGAACAAAAGAACTGAGCTTCCTACACACACGGGCCATATCTAGTACAACTCTGCTTAGGAAACTTACAAGAACAGTAGCTCCTCTTCAGTCCAATACACTGTACATGCTGGGAATAGACGCCAGTGCTATTTGCCCTGTGTATGACAATGGGAGCGCAATAGTGACTCTTTTGCCAGAAAACAACTCTTGCTCGTAGGACCAGAAACTGCATGTGATAAACTCCATTTAGGACTGGGAAAGGAATGCTAGCTCGCCTTACAGGAAACACACTCTGATTTTGAGCAAAGAGTACTCTTCTATTCTACTGTGTTTTCTATGGGGTCCGAACAGTGAGCTTGCTCAGAGCAAAAGAACTGTGCTTCCTACACACTCGGGCATATCTTGTTCAACTCTGATTAGGAAACTGACAAGAACAGTAGCTCCGCTTCAGTCCAATACACTGTACTTGCTGGGAACAGACGCGAGTGCTATTTGCACTGTGTATGGCAATGGGAGAGTAATAGTGACTCTTCTTACGAGGAAAAAATTCTTGCTCGTAGGACCAGAAACTGCATGTGATTAAACTCCATTTAGGACTGGGAAACAAACGCTAGCTCGCCTTACAAGAAACACACTCTGCTTTTGAGAAAAGAGCACTCTTCTACTCTACTGTGTTTCCTATAGGGCCACAACAGTGAGCTTGCTGAGAACAAAAGAACTGTGCTTCCTACACACACGGGCCATATCTAGTTCAACTCTGCTTAGGAAACTGACAAGAACAGTAGCTCATCTTCAAAACAATACACTGTACTTGCTGGGAACAGACGCGAGTGCTATTTGCACTGTGTATTGCAATGGGAGCGCAATAGTGACTCTTCTTACCAGAAAACAACTCTTGCTCATAGGAACAGAAACCGCATGGGATTCAACTCCATTTCTGACTGGGCAACATACCCTAGCTCACCTTACAAGAAACACACTCTGCTTTTGCGAAAAGAGCACTCTTCTACTCTACTGTGTTTCCTATAGGGCAGTACAGTGAGCTTGCTCAGAACAAAAGAAGTGTGCTTCCTACACACACTGGCCATACCTAGGTAAACTCTGCAAAGCAAACTGACAAGGACAGGAGCTCCTCTTCAGTCCAATACACTGTAAATCCTGGGAACAGACGCCAGTGCTATTTGTCCTGTGTATGACAATGTGAGCGCAATAGTGACTCTTCTTACCAGAAAACAACTCTTGCTCGTAGGAACAGAAACTTCATGGCATTCAACTCCATTTATGACTGGGAAACAAACGCTAGCTCGCCTTACAAGAAACACACTCTCCTTTTTAGAAAAGGGCACTCTTCTACTCTACAGGGTTTCCTATGGGGTCCGAACAGTGAGCTTGGTCAGAACAAAAGAACTGTGCTTCCTACACACACGGGCCATATCTAGTTCAACTCTGCTTAGGATACTGACAAGAACAGTAGCTGCTCTTCAGTCCAATACACTGTACTTGCTGGGAACAGATGCGAGTGCTATTTTCACAGTGTATGGCATTGGGAGTGCAACAGTGACTTTCCTTACCAGAAAACAACTCTTGCTCGTAGGACCAAAAACTGCATGTGATTCAACTCCATTTAGGACTGGGAAACCAACCCTAGCTCTCCTTACAAGAAACACACTCTGCTTTTGAGAAAAGAGCACTCTTCTACTCTACTGTGTTTTCTGTAGGGCCAGAACAGTGAGCTTGCTCAGAACAAAAGAACTGTGCTTCATACACACACAGCCATATCTAGTTCAATTCTGCTTAGGAAACTGACAAGAACAGTAGATCCTCCTCAGTACAATACACAGTACATGCTGGGAACAGACGCCAGTGCTATTTGCCCTGTGTATGACAATGGGAGCGCAATAGTGACTCTTTTGCCAGAAAACAACTCTTGCTTGTAGGAGCAGAAACTGCATGTGATTCAACTACATTTAGGACTGGGAAACGAACGCTAGCTTGCCTTACAGGAAACACACTCTGCTTTTGAGAAAAGAGTACTCTTCTAGTCTACCGTGTTTTCTATGGGGTCCGAATAGTGAGCTTGCTAAGAGCAAAAGAACTGTGCTTCCTACACACACAGGCATATCTAGTTCAACTCTTCTTAGGAAACTGACAAGAACAGTAGCTCCGCTTCAGTCCAATACACTGTACTTGCTGAGAACAGACGCGAGAGCTATTTGCACTGTGTATGGCAATGGGAGAGTAATAGAGACTCTTCTTACCAGGAAACAACTCTTGATCTTAGGACTGAAACTGCATGTGATTCAACTCCATTTAGGACTGGGAAACAAACGCTAGCTCGCCTTACAAGAAACACACTCTGCTTTTGAGAAAAGAGCACTCTTCTACTCTACTGTGTTTCCTATGAGGTCCAAACAGTGAGCTTACTCAGAACAAAAGAACTGTGCTTCCTACACACACGGGCCATATCTAGATTAACTCTGCTTAGGAAACTGACAAGAACAGTAGCTCTTCTTCAGTCCAATACACTGTACTAGCTGGGAACAGAAGCGAGTGCTATTTGCACTGTGTATGGCAAAGGGAGAGCAATAGTGACTTTCCTTACCAGAAAACAACTCTTGCTCGTAGGACCAAAAACTGCATGTGATTCAACTCCTTTTAGGACTGGGAAACAAACGCTAGCTTGCCTTACAAGTAACACACTCTGCTTTTGAGAAAAGAGCAGTAATTTACTCTAATGTGTTTCCTGTAGGGCCAGACAGTGAGCTTGCTAAGAACAAAAGAACTGTGCTTCCTAAACACATGGCCATATCTAGTTCAACTCTGCTTAGGAAACTGACAAGAACTGTAGCTCCTCTTCAGTCCAATACACCTTACTTGCTTGGAACAGACGCGAGTGCTATTTGCACAGTGTATGGGAATGGGAGCGCAATAGTGACTTTCCTTACCAGAAAACAACTCTTGCTCGTAGGACCAGAAATTGCATGTGATTCAACTCCATTTAGGACTGGGAAACAAACGCTAGCTCGCCTTACAAGAAACACACTCTGCTTTTGAGAAAAGAGCACTCTTCTACTCTAATGTGTTTCCTAAAGGGCCACAATAGTGAGCATGCTCAGAACAAAAGAACTGTGCTTCCTACACACAGGGCCATATCTAGTTCAATTCTGCTTAGGAAACTGACGAGAACAATAGATCCTCTTCAGTCCAATACACTATACATGCTGGGAACAGACGCCAGTGCTATTTGCCCTGTGTATGACAATGGGAGCGCAATAGTGACTCTTCTTACCAGAAAAAAACTCTTGCTCGTAGGACCAGAAACTGCATGTGATTCAACTCCATTTAGGATTGGGGAACAAACGCTAGCTCACCTTACAAGAAACACACTCTGCTTTTGAGAAAAGATCACTCTTCTACTCTATTGTTTTTCCTATAGGGCCAGAACAGTGAGCTTGCTCAGAACAAAAGAACTGTGCTTCCTACACACACGGCCATATCTAGTTCAACTCTGCTTAGGAAACTGACAAGAACAGCAGCTCCTCTTCAGTCCAATACACTGTACTTGGTGGGAACAAACGCAAGTGCTATCTGCACTGTGTATGGCAATGGGAGCACAATAGTGACTTTCCTTACCAGAAAATAACTCTTGCTTGTAGGACCAAAAACTGGATGTGATTCAACTCCATTTAGGACTGGGAAACAAACGCTAGCTCGCATTACAAGAAACACACTCTGCTTTTGAGAAATGAGCACTCTTCTACCCTACTGTGTTTTTTATGGGGTCCGAAGAGTGAGCTTGCTCAGAAAAAAAGAACTGTGCTTCCTACACACACGGGCCATATCTAGTTCAACTCTGCTTAGGAAACTGACAAGAGCAGTAGCTCCTCTTCCGCCCAATACACTGTACTTGGTGGAAACAGATGCGAGTGCTATTTGCACTATGTATTGCAATGGGAGCTCAATAGTGACTTTTCTTATCAGAAAACAACTCTTGCTCATAGGACCAGAAACTGCATGGGATTCAACTCCATTTAGGACTGGGAAACAAACGCTAGCTTGCCTTACAAGAAACTCACTCTGCTTTTGAGAAAAGAGCACTCTCCTACTCTACTGTGTTTCCTATGGGGTCCAAACAGTGAGCTTGCTCAGAAAAAAGAACTGTGATTCCTACACACACGGGCCATATCTAGTTCAACTCTGCTTAGGAAACTGACAAGAACAGTAGCTCCCCTTCAGTCCAATACACTGTACTTGCTGGGAACAGACGCGAGTGCTATTTGCACTGTGTATGGCAAGGGGAGATCAATAGTGACTCTTCTTACCAGAAAAAAACTCTTGCTCGTAGGACCAAAAACTGCATGTGATTCAACTCAATTAAGAACTGGGAAATAAACGCTAGCTCGCCTTACAAGAAACACACTCTGCTTTTGAGAAAAGAGCACTCTTCTACTCTACTGTGTTTCCTATGGGGTCCGAACAGTGAGCTTCCTCAGAACAAAAGAACTGTGCTACCGACACACATGGGCCATATCTAGTTCAACTCTGCTTAAGAAACTCACGAGAACAGTAGCTCATCTTCAAAACAATACACTGTACTTGCTGGGAACAGATGCGAGTGCTATTTGCACTGTGTATGGCAATGGGAGGGCAATAGTGACTCTTCTTAGCAGAAAAAAACTCTTGCTTGTAGGACCAGAAACTGCATGGTATTCAACTCCATTTCTGACTGGGAAACAAACACTAGCTCTCCTTACAAGAAACACACTCTGCTTTTGAGAAAAGAGCACTCTTCTACTCTACTGTGTTTCCTATGGGGTCTGAACAGGGAGCTTGCTTAGAACAAAGAACTGTGCTTCCTACACACACGGGCCATATCTAATTCAACTCTGCTTAGGAAACTGACAAGAACAGTAGCTCCTCTTCAGTCCAATACACTGTACTTGCTCGGAACAGACACGAGTGCTATTTGCACTGTGTAAGGCAATGGGAACACAATAGTGACTTTCCTTACCAGAAAAAAACTCATGCTCGTAGGACCAAAAACTGCATGTGCTTCAACTCCATTTAGAACTGGGAAATAAATGCTAGCTCGCCTTACAAAAAACACACTCTGCTTTTGAGAAAAGAGCACTCTACTGTACTGTGTTTCCTAAGTTTTCTGAACAGTGACTTGTTCAGAACAAAAGAACTGTGCTTCCTACACACACGGGACATATCTAGTTCAACTCTGCTTAGGAAACTGACAAGATCAGTAGCTCCTCTTCAGTCCAATACACTGTACTTTCTGGGAGCAGACGCGTGTGCTATTTGCACTGTGTATGTCAATGGAAGCGCAATAGTTACTTACCTTACCAGAAAACAACTCTTGCTCGTAGGACCAGAAACTGCATGGGATTCAACTCCATTTCTGAATGGGAAACAAACACTAGCTCTCCTTACAAGAAACACACTCTGCTTTTGAGAAAAGAGCACTCTTCTAAACTACTGTGTTTCCTATGGGGTCCGAACAGTGAGCTTGCTCAGAACAAAAGAACTGTGCTTCCTACACACACGGGCCATATCTAATTCAACTCTGCTTAGGAAACTGACAAGAACAGTAGCTCCTCTTCAGTCCAATACACTGTACTTTCTGGGAACAGACGCGAGTGTTATTTGTACTGTGTATGTTAATGGGAACTCAATAGTGACTTTCCTTACCAGAACACAACTCTTGCTCGTAGGACCGAAAATTGCATGTGCTTCAACTCCATTTAGAACTGGGAAATAAATGCTAGCTCGCCTTACAAGAATCAGACTCTGCTTTTGAGAAAAGAGCACTCTTCTACTCTACTGTGTTTCCTATATGGCCAGAACAGTGAGCTTGCTCAGAACAAAAGAACTGAGCTTCCTACACACACGGGCCATATCTAGATCAATTCTGCTTAGGAAACTGACAAGAACAGTAGATCCTCTTCAGTCCAATACACAGTACAAGCTGGGAACAGACGCCAGTGCTATTTGCACTGTGTATGACAATGGGAGCGCAATAGTGTCTCTTCTTACCAGAAAACAACTCTTGCTTGTAGAACCAGAAACTACATGGGATTCAACTCCATTTAAGAATGGGAAACAAACACTAGCTCGCCTTACAAGAAACAGACTCTGCTTTTGAGAAAAGAGCACGCTTCTACTCTACATTTTTCCTATAAGGTCTGAACAGTGAGCTTGCTCAGAACAAAAGAACTGTGCTTCCTACATACACGGACCATATCTAGTTCAACTCTGCTTAGGAAACTGACAAGATCAGTAGCTCCTCTTCAGTCCAATACACTGTACTTGCTGGGAACAGACATGAGTGCTATTTGCACTGTGTATGGCAATGGGAGCGCAATAGTGACTTTCCTTACCAGAAAACAACTCTTGATCGTAAACCAAAAACTGCCTGTGATTCAACTCCATTTAGGACTTGGAAACAAATGCTAGCTCGCCTTACAAGAAACACAGTCTGCTTTTGAGAAAAGAGCACGCTTCTACTCTACTGTGTTTCCTATGGGGTCCGAACAGTGAGCTTGCTCAGAAAAGAAGAACTGTGCTTCCTAAACACACGGCCATATCTGGTTAAATTCTGCTTAAAAAACTGACAAGAACAGTAGCTCCTCTTCAGTCCAATACACTATACTTGCTGGGAATAGACGCATGTGCTATTTGCCCTGTGTATGACAATGGGAGCACAATAGTGACTCTTCTTACCAGAAAACAACTCTTGCTCGTAGGACCAGAAACTGCATGGGATTCAACTCCATTTCTGACTGGGAAACAAACACTATCTCTCCTTACAAGAATCACACTCTGCTTTTGAGAAAAGAGCACTCTTCTACTCTACTGTGTTTCCTATGGAGTCTGAACAGTGAGCTTGCTCAGAACAAAAGAACTGTGCTTCCTACACACACGGGCCATATCTAATTCAACTCTGCTTAGGATACTGACAAGAAAAGAGCTCCTCTTCAGTCCAATACACTGTACTTGCTGTGAATAGACGCGAGTGCTATTTGCACTGTGTATGGCAAAGGGAACGCAATAGTGACTTTCCTTACCAGAAAAAAACTCATGCTCGTAGGACCAAAAACTGCATGTGTCTCAACTCCTTTTAGGACTGGGAAACAAATGCTAGCTCGCCTTACAAGAAACACACTTTGCTTTTGAGAAAAGAGCACTCTTCTACTGTACTGTGTTTCCTAAGTTTTCCGAACAGTGACTTGTTTAGAACAAAAGAACTGTGCTTCCTACACACACGGGCCATATCTAATTCAACTCTGCTTAGGAAACTGACAAGAACAGTAGCTCCTCTTCAGACCAGTACACTGTACTTGCAGGGAACAGACGAGAGTGCTATTTGCACTGTGTATGTTAATGGGAAATCAATAGTGACTTTCCTTACCAGAACACAACTCTTGATGATAGGACCAGAAACTGCATGTGATTCAACTCCTTTTCTGACTGGGAAACAAACACTAGCTCGCCTTATAAGAAACACACTCTGCTTTTGTTAAAAGAGCACTCTTCTACTCTACTTTTTTTCCTATGGGGTCCGAACAGTGAGCTTGCTCAGAACAAAAGAACTGTGCTTCCTACACACACAGGCCATAACTAGTTCAACTCTGCATAGGAAACTGACAAGATCAATAGCTCCTCTTCAGTCCAATACACTGTATTTGCTGGGAACAGACGCGAGTGCTATTTGCACTGTCTATGGCAATGGGAGCGCAATGGTGACTTTCCTTACCAGAAAAAAACTCTTGCTCATAGGACCAGAAACTGCATGGGATTCAACTCCACTTAGGACTGGGAAACCAACACTAGCTCGCCTTACAAGAAACTCACTCTGCTTTTGAGAAAAGAGCACTCTTCTACTCTACTGTGTTTCCCACATGGCCAGAACAGTGAGCTTGCTCAGAACAAAAGAACTGTGCTTCCTACACACAAGGCCATATCTAGATCAATTCTGCTTAGGAAACTGACAAGAAGAGTAGCTCCTCTTCAGTCCAATACACTGTACATGCTGGGAACCAACACCAGTGCTATTTGCCCTGTGTAAGACAATGGGAGCGCAATAGTGACTCTTCTTACCAAAAAACAACTCTTGCTCGTAGGACAAGAAACTGCATGTGATTCAACTCCATTTAGGACTGGGAAACAAACACTAGCTCGCCTTACAAGAAACACACTCTGCTTTTGAGAAAAGAACACTCTTCTACTCTACTGTGTTTCCTACGGGGTCCGAACAGTGAGCTTGCTCAGAACAAAAAACTGTGCTTCCTACACACACGGCCATATCTAGTTCAATTTTGCTTAGGAATCTGACAAGAACAGTAGATTCCCTTCAGTCCAATACTCTTTACATGTTGGGAACAGATGTGAGTGCTATTTGCCCTGTGCATGACAATGGGAGCGCAATAGTGACTCTTCTTACCAGAAAACAACTCTTGCTTGTAGGACCAGAAACTGCATGTGATTCAACACCACTTAGGACTGGGAAACAATCGCTAGCTCGCCTTACAAGAAACACACTCTGCTTTTGAGAAAAGACACTATTCTACTCAACTCTGCTTAGGAAACTGACAAGAGCAGTAGCTTCTCTTCAGTCCAATACACTGTACTTGGTGGAAACAGACGCGAGTGCTATTTGCACTGTGTATTGTAATAGGAGCTCAATAGTGACTCTTCTTATCAGAAAACATCTCTTGCTCGTAGGACCAGAAACTGCATGGGATTCAACTGCATTTCTGACTGGAAAACAAACGCTAGCTCGCTTTACAAGAAATTCACTCTGCTTTTGAGAAAAGAGCACTCTCCTACTCTACTGTGTTTACTATGGGGTCCAAACAGTGAGCTTGCTCAGACAAAAGAACTATGCTTCCTACACACACGGGCCATATCTAGTTCAACTCTGCTTAGGAAACTGACAAGAACAGTAGCTCCTCTTCAGTCCAATACACTGTACTTGCTGGGAACAGACGCCAGTGCTATTTGCACTGTGTATGGCAATAGGAGCGCAATAGTGGCTCTTCTTATCAGAAAATAACTCTTTCTCGTAGGACCAGAAACTGCATGGGATTCAACTCAATTTCTGACTGGGAAACAAACACTAGCTCTCCTTACAAGAAACACACTCTGCTTTTGAGAAAGGAGCACTCTTCTACTCTACTGTGTTTCCTATGGGGTCTGAACAGGGAGCTTGCTCAGAAAAAAAGAACTGTGCTTCCTACACACACGGGACATATCTAATTCAACTCTGCTTAGGAAACTGACAAGAACAGTAGCTCCTCTTCAGTCCAATACACTGTACTTGCTGGGAACAGACGCAAGGGCTATTTGCACTGTGTATTGCAAAGGGAGTGCAATAGTGACTTTAATTACCAGAAAACAACTCTTTCTTGTAGGAACAAAAACTGCATGTGATTCAACTCCATTTACGACTGGGAAACAAACGCTAGCTCGCCTTACAAGTAACACACTCTGCTTTTGATAAAAGAGCAGTAATTTACTCTAATGTGTTTCCTATAGGGCCAGAACAGTGAGCTGGCTCAGAACAAAAGAACTGTGCTTCCTAAACACACGGCCATATCTAGTTCAACTCTGCTTAGGAAAAAGACAAGAACAGTAGCTCCTCTTCAGTCCAATACACTGTACTTCCTGGGAACAGACGCAAGTGCTACTTGCACTGTGTATGGTAATGGGAACTCAGTAGTGACTTTCCTTACCAGAAAACAACTGTTGCTCGTAAACCAAAAACTGCATGTGATTCAACTCCATTTAGAACTGGGAAATAAACGCTGGCTTGCCTTACAAGAAACAGACTCTGCTTTTGAGAAAAGAGCACTCATCTACTCTACTGTGTTTCCTATATGGCCAGAACAGTGAGCTTGCTCAGAACAAAAGAACTGTGCTTCCTACACACACGGCCATATCTAGATAAATTGTGCTTAGGAAACTGACAAGAACAGTAGCTCCTCTTCAGTCCAATACACTGCACATGCTGGGAACAGACGCCAGTGCTATTTGCCCTGTGTATGACAATGGGAGCGCAATAGTGACTCTTCTTACCAGAAAACAACTCTTGCTCGTAAGACAAGAAACTGCATATGATTCAACTCCATTTAGGACTGGGAAACAAACGCTAGCTCGCCTTACAAGAAACACACTCTGCTTTTGAGAATGAGCACTCTTCTACTCTTCTGTGTTTCCTAAGGGGTCCGAACAGTCAGCTTGCTCAGAACCAAAGAACTGTGCTTCCTACACACACGGCCATATCTATTTCAATTCTGCTTAGGAACCTGACAAGAACAGTAGATTCTCTTCAGTCCAATACACTTTACATGCTGAGAACAGACGCGATTACTATTTGCCCTGTGCATGACAATGGGAGCGCAATAGTGACTCTTCTTACCAGAAAACAACTCTTGCTCTTAGGACCAGAAACTGCATGTGATTCAACACCACTTAGGACTGGGAAAAATCGCTAGCTCCCCTTACAAGAAACACACTCTGCTTTTGAGAAAAGACACTCTTCTACTCTACTGTGTTTCCTATATGTCTAGAACAGTGAGACTGCTCAGAATAAAAGAACTGTACTTCCTACACACTCGGGCCATATCTAGTTCAATTCTGATTAGGAAACTGACAAGAACAGTAGATCCTCTTCAGTCCAATACACAGTACAACCTGGGAACAGACGCTAGTGTTATTTGCCCTGTGTATGACAATCTGAGCGCAACAGTGACTCTTTTTTTCAGAAAACAACTCTTGCTCGTAAGACAAGAAACTGCATGTGAATCAACTCCATTTAGGACTGGGAAACAAACACTAGCTCGCCTTACAAGAAACACACTCTGCTTTTGAGAAAAGAGCACTCTTCTACTTTACATTTTTTCCTATGGGGTCTGAACAGTGAGCCTGTTCAGAACAAAAGAACTGTGCTTCCTACCCACGGCCATATATAGTTCAATTCTGCTTAGGAAACTGACAAGAACAGTAGATCCTCTTCAGTCCAATACACTGTACTTGCTGGGAACAGACGCCAGTGCTTTTGCACTGTGTATGGCAATGGGAGCTCAATAGTGAGTTTTCTTACCAGAAAACACTCTTGCTCATAGGACCAGAAACTGCATGGGATTCAACTCCACTTCTGACTGGGAAACAAACACTAGCTCCCCTTACAAGAAACACACTCTCCTTTTGAGAAAAGAGCACTCTTCTATTCTACTGTGTTTCCAATGGGAACCGAACAGTGAGCTTGCTGAGAACAAAAGAACTGTGCTTCCTACACACAAGCGCCATATATAGCTCAACTCTGCTTAGCAAACTGACAAGGACGGTAGCTCCTGTTCAGTCCAATACACTGTACTTGCTGTGAACAGACGTGAGTGCTATTTGCACTGTGTATGTCAATGGGAGCGCAATAGTGACTTTCCTTACCATAAAACAACTATTGCTCGTAAACCAAAAACTGCATGTGATTCAACTCCATTTAGGACTGGGAAACAAATGCTAGCTCGCCTTACAAGAAACACACTCTGCTTTTGAGAAAAGAGTACTCTTCTACTCTACTGTGTTTCCTATGGGGTCTGAACAGTGAGCTTGCTCAGAACAAAAGAACTGTGCTTCCTACACACGGGCCATATCTAGTTCAACTCCGCTTAGGAAACTGACAAGAACAGTAGCTCCTCTTCAGTCCAATACACTGTACTTGCTGGGAACAGACATGAGTGCTATTTGCACTGTGTATGGCAATGGGAGCGCAATAGTGACTTTCCTTACCAGAAAACAACTCCTGCTCGTAAACCAAAAACTGCATGTTATTCAACTCCATTTAGGACTGGGAAACAAACGCTAGCTTGCCTTACAAGAAACACACTCTGCTTTTGAGAAAAGAGCACTCTTCTACTCTACTGTGTTTCCTATGTGGTCCGAACAGTGAGCTTGCTCAGAACAAAAGAACTGTGCTTCCTACACACACGGGCCATATCTAGTTCAACTCTGCTTAGGAAACTGACAAGAAAAGAGCTCCTCTTCAGTCCAATACACTGTACTTGCTGTGAAGAGACGCTAGTGCTATTTGCACTGTGTATGGCAATGGGAGCACAATAGTGACTTTCCTTACCAGAAAACAACTTCTGCTCATAGGACAAAAAACTGCATGTGATTCAACTCCATTTAGAACTGGAAAATAAACGGTAGCTCGCCTTACAAGAAACACACTCTGCTTTTGAGAAAAAAGCACACTTCTACTCTACTGTTTTTCCTATGGGGTCTGAACAGTGAGCTTGCTCAGAACAGAAGAACTGTGCTTCCTACACACACGGCCATATCGAGTTCAATTCTGCATAGGAAACTGACAAGAACATAGCTCCTCTTCAGTCCAAAAAACTGTACTTGCTGTGAATAGACGCGAGTGCTATTTGCACTGTGTATGGCAAAGGGAACGCAATAGTGACTTTCCTTACCAAAAAAAAAACTCATGCTCGTAGGACCAAAAACTGCATGTGTCTCAACTCCTTTTAGGACTGGGAAACAAATGCTAGCTCGCCTTACAATTAACACACTCTGCTTTTGAGAAAAGAGCACTCTTCTACTCTTCTGTTTTTCCTATGGGACCAGAACAGTGAGCTTGCTCAAAACAAAAGAACTATGCTTCCTACATACCCTGGCCGTATCTAGTTCAACTCTTCTTAGGAAACTGACAAGAACAGTAGCTCCTCTTCAGTCCAATACACTGTACTTGCTGGGAACAGACGCGAGTGCTATTTGCACTGTGTATAGCAATGGGAGCACAATAGTGATTCCTTACCAGAAAACAACTCTTGCCTGTATGACCAGAAACTGCATGTGATTCAACTCCATTTCTGACTGGAAAACAAACACTAGCTCGGCTTACAAGAAACAGACTCTGCTTTTGAGAAAAGAGCACTCTTCTACTCTACACTGTTTCCTATGGAATCTGAACAGTGAGCTTGCTCAGAACAAAAGAACTGTGCTTCCTACATACACGGGCCATATCTAGTTCAACTCTTCTTAGAAGCTGACAAGAACAGTAGCTCCTCTTCAGTCCAATACACTGTACTTGCTGGGAACAGACGCGAGGACTATTTGCACTGTGTAGTGCAAAGGGAGCGCAATAGTCACTTTACTTACCAGAAAACAACTCTTTCTTGTAGGAACAAAAACTGCATGTGATTCAACTCCTTTTAGGACTGGGAAACAAACGCTAGCTCACCTTACAAGAGACACACTCTGATTGTGAGAAAAGAGCACTCTTCTACTCTAATGTGTTTCCTATAGGGCCACAACAGTGAGCATGCTCAGAACAAAAGAACTGTGCTTCCTACACACACGGGCTATATCTAGTTCAACTCTGCTTAGGAAACTGACAAGAACAGTAGATCCTCTTCAGTACAATACACTGTACTTGCTAGGAACAGAGGCCAGTGCTATTTGCCCTGTGTATGACAATGGGAGCGCAAGAGTGACTCTTCTTACCAGAAAACAAATCTTGCTCATAGGACCAGAAACTCAATGGGATTCAACTCCGTTTAGGTCTGGGAAACAAATGCTAGCTCGCATTACAAGAAACATACTCTGCTTTTGAGAAATGAGCACTCTTCTACCCTACTGTGTTTTTATGGGGTCCGAACAGTGAGCTTGCTCAGAAAAAAAGAACGGTGCTTCCCACACACGGGCCATATCTAGTTCAACTCTGCTTAGGAAACTGACAAGAGCAGTAGCTTCTCTTCAGTCCAATACACTGTACTTGGTGGAAACAGACGCGAGTGCTATTTGCACTGTGTATTGCAATAGGAGCTCAATAGTGACTCTTCTTATCAGAAAACTTCTCTTGCTCATAGGACCAGAAACTGCATGGGATTCAACTCCATTCCTGACTGGGAAACAAACGCTAGCTCGCCTTACAAGAAACTCACTCTGCTTTTGAGAAAAGAGCACTCTCCTACTCTACTGTGTTTACTATGGGGTCCAAACAGTGAGCTTGCTCAGACAAAAGAACTATGCTTCCTACACACACGGGCCATATCTAGTTCAACTCTGCTTAGGAAACTGACAAGAACAGTAGCTCCTCTTCAGTCCAATACACTGTAATTGCTGGGAACAGACGCCAGTGCTATTTGCACTGTGTATGGCAATAGGAGCGCAATAGTGACTCTTCTTATCAGAAAACAACTCTTGCTCGTAGGCCCAGAAACTGCATGGGATTCAACTCCATTTCTGACTGGGAAACAAACACTAGCTCTCCTTACAAGAAACACACTCTGCTTTTGAGAAAGGAGCACTCTTCTACTCTACTGTGTTTCCTATGGCGTCTGAACAGGGAGCTTGCTCAGAACAAAAGAACTGTGCTTCCTACACACACGGGACATATCTAATTCAACTCTGCTTAGGAAACTGACAAGAACAGTTGCTCCTCTTCAGTCCAATACACTGTACTTGCTGGGAACAGACGCGAGTGCTATTTGCACTGTGTATGGCAATGGGAACTCAATAGTGACTTTCCTTACCAGAAAATCACTCTTGCTCGTAGGATCAGAAACTGCATGGGATTCAACTCCATTTCTGACTGGGAAACAAATACTAGCTCGCCTTACAAGAAACACACTCTGCTTTTGAGAAAGAGCACTCTTCTACTCTACTGTGTTTTTTATTGGGTCCGAACAGTGAGCTTGCTCAGAACAAAAGAACTGTGCTTCCTACACACAGGGGCCATATCTAGTTCAACACTGCTTAGGAAACTGACAAGAACGGTAGCTCCACTTCAGTCCAATAAACTGTCCTTTCTGGGAACAGACGCGAGTGCTAATCGCACTGTGTATGGCAATGGGAGCACAATAGTGACTTTCCTTACCAGAAAACAACTCCTGCTCGTAGGACCAGACACTGCATGTGATTCAACTCCATTTAGGACTGGGAATCAAATGCTAGCTCAACTTACCAGAAACTCACTCTGCTTTTGAGAAAAGAGCAGTCTTCTACTCTAATGTGTTTCTTATAGGGCCAGAAGAGTGAGCTTTCTCAGAACAAAAGAACTGTGCTTCCTACACACACGGGCCATATCTAGTTCAACTCTGCTTAGGAAACTGACAAGAAC
Source organism: Peromyscus eremicus (assembly GCF_949786415.1). NCBI lineage: Eukaryota > Metazoa > Chordata > Mammalia > Rodentia > Cricetidae > Peromyscus > Peromyscus eremicus. The sequence goes on from NW_026734640.1 coordinate 40,381, forward strand.
AGTAGATCCTCTTCAGGCCAATACACTGTACATGATGGGAAAAGACGCCAGTGCTATTTGCCTTGTCCATGGCAATGGGAGCGCAATAGTGACTCTTCTTACCAGAAAACAACTCTTGCTCGTAGGACCAGAAACTAAATGGGATTAAACTCCATTTAGGATTGGGAAAAAAACGCTAGCTCACCTTACAAGAAACACTCTCTACTTTTGAGAAAAGATCACTCTTCTAATCTATTGTTTTTCCTGTAGGGCCAGAACAGTGAGCTTGCTCAGAACAAAAGAACTGTGCTTCCTACACACACGGCCATATCTATTTCAACTCTGCTTAGGAAACTGAAAGAACAGTAGCTCCTCTTCAGTCCAATACACTGTACATGCTGGGAACAGACGCCAGTGCTATTTGCACTTTGTATGGCAATAGGAGCGCAATAGTGACTCTTCTTATCAGAAAACAACTCTTGCTCCTAGGACCAGAAACTGCATGGGATTCAACTCCATTTCTGACTGGGAAACAAACACTAGCTCTCCTTACAAGAAACACACTCTGCTTTTGAGAAAGGAGCACTCTTCTACTCTACTGTGTTTCCTATTGGGTCTGAAAGGAAGCTTGCTCAGAACAAAAGAACTGTGCTTCCTACACTCACGGGCCATATCTACTTCAACTCTGCTTAGGAAACTGACAAGAGCAGTAGCTCCTCTTCCATCCAATACACTGTACTTCGTGGAAACAGACGCGAGTGCTATTTGCACTGTGTATTGCAATGGGAGCTCAATAGTGACTTTTCTTATCAGAAAACATCTCTTGCTCGTAGGACCAGAAACTGCATGGGATTCAACTCCATTTCTGACTGGGAAATAAACACTAGCTCGCGTTACAAGAAACTCACTCTGCTTTTGAGAAAAGAGCACTCTCCTACTCTACTGTGTTTCCTATGGGGTCCAAACAGTGAGCTTGCTCAGACAAAAGAACTGTGCTTCCTACACACACGGGCCATATCTAGTTCAACTCTGCTAGGAAACTGACAAGAACAATAGCTCCTCTTCAGTGCAATACACTGTACTTGCTGGGAACAGACGCGAGTGCTATTTGCACTGTGTATGGCAATCAGAGCTCAATAGTGACGCTTCTTACCAGAAAAAATCTCTTGCTTGTAGGACCGAAAACTGCATGTGATTCAACTCAATTAAGAACTGGGAAATAAACGCTAGCTCGCCTTACAAGAAACACACTCTGCTTTTGAGAATAGAGCACTCTTCTACTCTACTGTGTTTCCAATGGGGTCCGAACAGTGAGCTTGCTCAGAACAAAAGAACTGTGCTTCCTACACACACGGGCCATATCTAGTTCAACTCTGCTTAGGAAACTCACGAGAACAGTACCTCATCTTCAAAACAACACACTGTACTTGCTGGGAAGAGACGCAAGTGCTATTTGCACTGTGTATGGCAATGGGAGGGCAATAGTGACTCTTCTTAACAGAAAAAAAACTCTTGCTTGTAGGACCAGAAACTGCATGGGATTCAACTCCATTTTTGACTGGGAAACAAACACTAGCTCTCCTTATAAGAAACACACTCTTCTTTTGAGAAAAGAGCACTCTTCTACTCTACTGTGTTTCCTATGGGGTCTGAACAGGGAGCTTGCTTAGAACAAAGAACTGTGCTTCCTACACACACGGGACATATCTAATTCAACTCTGCTTAGGAAACTGACAAGAACAGTAGCTCCTCTTCAGTCCAATACACTGTACATGCTGGGAACAGACGCCAGTGCTATTTGCCCTGTGTATGACAATGGGAGCGCAATAGTGACTCTTCTTACCGGAAAACAACTCTTGCTCTTGGACCAGAAACTGCATGTGATTCAAATCCATTTAGGACAGGGAAACAAACGCTAGCTCACCTTACAATAAACACACTATGCTTTTGAGAAAAGGGCACTCTTTTACTCTACGGTGTTTCCTATTGGGTCCGAACAGTGAGCTTGCTCAGAAGAAAAGAACTGTGCTTCCTACACACACGGCCATAGCTAGCTCAATTCTGCTTAGGAAACTGACAAGAACAGTAGATCCTCTTCCGTCCAATACACTGTACATGCTGGGAACAGACGCCAGTGCTATTTGCCCTGTGTATGACAATGGGAGCACAATAGTGACTCTTGATACCAGAAAACAGCTCTTGCTCGTAAGAACAGAAACTGCATGGGATTCAACTCCATTTAGTACAGGGAAACAAACGCTAGCTCGCCTTACAAGAAACACACTCTGCTTTTGAGAAAAGAGCACCCTTCTACTCTACTGTGTTTCCTATGGGGTCCGAATAGTCAGTTTGCTCAGAACAAAAGAACTGTGCTTCCTACACACACGGGCAATATCTAGTTCAACTGTGCTTAGGAATCTGACAAGAACAGTAGCTCCTCTTCAGTCCAATACACTGTACTTGCTGGAAAAAGACACGTGTGCTATTTGCTCTGTGTATGAGAAAGGGAGCGAATAGTGACTTTCCTTACCAGAAAACAACTCTTGCTCGTGGGACCAAAAACTGCATGTGATTAAACTCCATTTAGGACTGGGAAACAAACGCTAGCTCGCCTTACAAGAAACACACTCTGCTTTTGAGAAAAGAGCACTCTTCTACTCTACTGTGTTTCCTATAGGGCCAAAACAGTAAGCTTGCTCTAAACAAAAGAACTGTGCTTCATACACACACGGCCATATCTAGTTCAACTCTGCTTAGGAAACTGACAAGAACAGTAGCTCCTCTTCAGTCCAATACACTGTACATGCTGGGAACAGACGCCAGTGCAATTTGCCCAGTGTATGACAATGGGAGAGCAATAGTTATTCTTCTTACCAGAAAACAACTCTTGCTCGTAGGACCAGAAACTGCATGTGATTCAACTACATTTAGGACTGGGAAACAAACACTACCTCGCCTTACAAGAAACACACTCTGCTTTTGAGAAAAGAGCACTCTTCTACTCTACTGTGTTTCCTAAGGGGTCCGAACAGTGAGCTTGCTCAGAACAAAAGAACTGTGCTTCCTACACACACGGGCCATATCTAGTTCAACTCTGCTTAGGAAACTCACGAGAACAGTAGCTCATCTTCAAAACAATACACTGTACTTGCTGGGAAGAGACGCAAGTGCTATTTGCACTGTGTATGGCAATGGGAGGGCAATAGTGACTCTTCTTAACAGAAAAAAATTCTTGCTTGTAGGACCAGAAACTGCATGGGATTCAACTCCATTTCTGACTGGGAAACAAACACTAGCTCTCCTTATAAAAAACACACTCTGCTTTTGAGAAAAGAGCACTCTTCTACTCTACTGTGTTTCCTATGGGGTCTGAACAGGGAGCTTGCTTAGAACAAAGAACTGTGCTTCCTACACACACGGGACATATCTAATTCAACTCTGCTTAGGAAACTGACAAGAACAGTAGCTCCTCTTCAGTCCAATACACTGCACATGCTGGGAACAGACGCCAGTGCTATTTGCCCTGTGTATGACAATGGGAGCGCAATAGTGACTCTTCTTACCGGAAAACAACTCTTGCTCTTGGACCAGAAACTGCATGTGATTCAAATCCATTTAGGACAGGGAAACAAACGCTAGCTCACCTTACAAGAAACACACTAAGCTTTTGAGAAAAGGGCACTCTTTTACTCTACGGTGTTTCCTATTGGGTCCGAACAGTGAGCTTGCTCAGAAGAAAAGAACTGTGCTTCCTACACACACGGCCATAGCTAGCCCAATTCTGCTTAGGAAACTGACAAGAACAGTAGATCCTCTTCCGTCCAATACACTGTACATGCTGGGAACAGACGCCAGTGCAATTTGCCCTGTGTATGACAATGGGAGAGCAATAGTTATTCTTCTTACCAGAAAACAACTCTTGCTCGTAGGACCAGAAACTGCATGTGATTCAACTACATTTAGGACTGGGAAACAAACACTACCTCGCCTCACATGAAACACACTCTGCTTTTGAGAAAAGAGCACTCTTCTACTCTACTGTGTTTCCTATGGGGTGCGAACAGTTAGCTTGCTCAGAACAAAAGAACTGTGCTTCCTACACACACGTGCTATATCTATTTCAACTCTGCTTAGGAAACTGACAAGAACAGTAGATCCTCTTCAGTGCAATACACTGTACATGCAGGGAAAAGACGCCAGTGATATTTGCACTGTGTATGGCAATGGGAGCACAATAGTGACTCTTCTTACCAGAAAACAACTCTTGCTTGTAGGACCAGAAACTGCATGGGATTCAACTCCATTTCTGACTGGGAAACAAACACTAGCTCTCCTTACAAGAAACACACTCTGCTTTTGAGAAAGAAGCACTCTTCTACTCTACTGTGTTTCCTATATGGCCAAAACAGTGAGCTTGCTCAGAAAAAAAGAACTGTGCTTCCTACACACACGGGCTATATCTAGTTCAACTCTGCTTAGGAAACTGAGAAGAACAGTAGCTCCTCTTCATTCCAATACACTGTACTGGCTGGGAACAGACGCGAGTGCTTTTTGCCCTGTGTATGACAGTGGGAGCACAATATTGACTCTTTTTATCATAAAACAATTCTTTTTCGTAGGACCAGAAACTGCATGTGATTCAACTCCCATTTAGGACTGGGAAACAAACGCAAGCTCTCCTTACAAGAAACACACTCTGCTTTTTAGAAAAGAGCACTCTTCTACTCTAATGTGTTTGCTATGGGGTCCAAAAAGTGAGTTTGCTCAGAACAAAAGAACTGTGCTTCCTACACACACGGGCCATATCTAGTTCAACTCTGCTTAGGAAACTGACAAGAACAGTAGCTCCTCTTCAGTCCAATACACTGTACTGGCTGGGAACAGACACGAGTGCTACTTGCACTGTGTGTGGCAATGGGAGCACAATAGTGATTTTCCTACCAGAAAACGACTCTTGCTCGTAGGACCAGAAATTGCATGTGATTCAACTCCATTTAGAACTGGGAAACAAACGCTAGCTCGCCTTACAAGAAACACACTCTGCTTCGGAGAAAAGAGCACTCTTCTACTCTACTGTGTTTCCTATAGGGCCAGAACAGTGAGCATGCTCAGAACAAAAGAACTGTGCTTCCTACACACACGGCCATATCTAGTTCAATTCTGCTTAGGAAACTGATAAGAACAGTAGATCCTGTTCAGTCCAATACACTGTACATGCTGGGAACAGACGCCAGTGCTATTTGCCCTGTGTATGACAATGGGAGAGCAATAGTGACTCTTCTTACCAGAAAACAACTCTTGATCATTGGACCAGAAACTGCATGTGATTCAAATCCATTTAGGACAGGGAAACAAACGCTAGCTCGCCTTACAAGAAACACACGATGCTTTTGAGGAAAGGGCACTCTTCTACTCTACGGTGTTTCCTAATGGGTCTGAACAGCGAGCTTGCTTACAACAAAAGAACTGTGCTTCCTACACACACGGGCCATATCTAGTTCAACTCTGCTTAGGAAACTGACAAGAACAGTAGCTCCCCCTTCAGTCCAATACACTGTACTTAATGGGAACAGACGCGAGTCCTATTTGCACTGTGTGTGGCAATGGGAGCACAGTAGTGACTTTCCTAACCAGAAAACAACTCTTGCTTGTAGGACCAAAAACTGCATGTGATTCAACTCCATTTAGGACTGGGAAACAAACGCTAGCTCGCCTTACAAGAAATACACTCTTCTTTTGAGAAAAGAGCACTCTTCTACTCTACTGTGTTTCCTATAGGGCCAAAACAGTGAGCTTGCTCAGAAAAAAAAACTGTGCTTCCTACACACACGGGCTATATGTTGTTCAACTCTGCTTAGGAAACTGACAAGAAAAGTAGCTCCTCTTCAGTCCGATACACTGTATTTGCTGGGAACAGACGCCAGTGCTATTTGCCCTGTGTATGACAGAGGGAGCACAATAGTGCCTCTTCTTACCAGAAAACAATTCTTGCTCGTAGGACCAGAAACTGCATGTGAATCAACTCCCATTTAGGACTGGGAAAAAAACGCTAGCTCGCATTACAAGAAACACACTCTGCTTTTGAGAAAAGAGCACTCTTCTACTCTACTGTTTTTCCTATGGGGTCCGAACAGTGAGCTTGCTCAGAACAAAAGAACTGTGCTTCCTACACACACAGGCCATATATAGTTTAACTCTGCTTAGGAAACTGACAAGAACAGTAGCTCCTCTTCAGTGCAATACACTGTACTTGCTGGGAACAGACGCGAGTGCTATTTGCACTGTGTATGGCAATGGGAGCACAATAGTGACTTTCCTTACCAGAAAACAATTCTTACAATGGGACAAACAACTGAATGTGATTCAACTCCATTTAGGAATGGAAAACAAACGCTAGCTCGCCTTACAAGAAACACACTCTACTTTTGAGAAAAGAACATCTTCTACTCTGCTGTGTTTCCTATAGGGCCAAAACAGTGAGCTTGCTCAGAACAAAAAAACTGTGCTTCCTACACACACCGCCATATCTAGTTCAATTCTGCTTAGGAAACTGACAAGAACAGTAGATCCCCTTCAGTCCAATACACTGTACATGCTGGGAACAGGCGACAGTGCTATTTGCTTTTTGAATGACAATGGGAGCACAATAATGACTCTTCTTACCAGAAAACAACTATTGCTCATAGGACCAGATTTGCATGTGATTCAACTCCATTTAAGACTTGGAAACAAACGCTAGCTTGCCTTACAAGAAACACACTCTGCTTTTGAGAAAAGATCACTCTTCTACTCTACTGTGTTTCCTATAGGGCCAGAACAGTGAGCTTGCTCAGAACAAAAGAACTGTGCTTCCTACACACACGTGCCATATCTCTATCAATTCTGCTTAGGAAACTGACAAGAACAGTAGATCCTCTTAAGTCCAATACACTGTACATGCTGGGAACAGATGCCAGTGCTATATGCCCTGTGAATGACAATGGGAGCACACTAGTGACTCTTCTTACCAGAAAACAACTCTTGCTCGTAAGACCAGAAAGTGCATGTGATTCAACTCCATTTAGGACTTGGAAACAAACGCTAGCTCGCCTTACAAGAAACACACTCTGCTTTTGAAAAAGGGCACTCTTCCACTCTATTGTATTTCCTATGGTGTCCGAACAGTGAGCTTGCTCAGAACAAAAGAACTGTGCTTCCTACACACACGGGCCATATCTAGTTCAACTCTGCTTAGGAATCTGACAAGAACAGTAGCTCCTCTTCAGTCCAATACACATTACTTGCTGGGAACAGACGCGAGTGCTATTTGCAGTGTGTATGGCAATTGGAGCGCTATAGTGACTCTTCTTACCAGAAAACAACTCTTGATCATAGGACGAAAAACTGCATGGGATTCAACTACATTTAGGACTGGGAAACAAACGCTAGTGCGTCTTGCAAGAAACACACTCTGCTTTTGAGAAAAGAGCACTCTTCTACTCTACTGTGTTTCCTATGGGGTCCGAACATTGAGCTTGCTCAGAACAAAAGAACTGTGCTTCCTACACACACGGTCCATATCTAGTTCAACTCTGCTTAGGAAACTGACAAGAACAATACCTCCTCTTCAGTACAATACACTGTACTTGCTGGGATCAGACGCGAGTGCTCTTTGCACTGTGCATGGCAATGGGAGCACAATAGTGACTTTCCTTACCAGAAAACAACTCTTGCTCATGGGACCAACAACTGCATGTGATTCAACTCCATTTAGGACTGGAAAACAAACGCTAGCTCGCCTTACAAGCAACACACTCTGCTTTTGAGAAAAGAGCACTCTTCTACTCTACTGTGTTTCCTATAGGGCCAGAACACTGAGATTGCTCAGAACAAAAGAACTGTGCTTCCTACACACATGGCCATATCTAGTTCAATTCTGCTTAGGAAACTGACAAGAACAGTAGATCATCTTCAGTCTAATACACTGTACATGCTGGGAACAGAAGACAGTGCTATTTGCTTTTTGTATGACAATGGGAGCACAATAATGACTCTTCTTACCAGAAACAACTATTGCTCATAGGACCAGATTTGCATGTGATTCAACTCCATTTAAGACTTGGAAACAAACGCTAGCTCGCCTTACAAGAAACACACTCTGCTTTTGAGAAAAGAGCACTCTTCTACTCTACTGTGTTTCCTATAGGGCCAGAACAGTGAGCTTGCTCAGAACAAAAGAACTGTGCTTCCTACACACACGCGCCATATCTCGATCAATTCTGCTGAGGAAACTGACAAGAACAGTAGATCCTCTTAAGTCCAATACACTGTACGTGCTGGGAACAGATGCCAGTGCTATATGCCCTGTGAATGACAATGGGAGCACACTAGTGACTCTTCTTACCAGAAAACAACTCTTGCTCGTAGGACCAGAAACTGCATGTGATTTAACTCCATTTAGGACTGAGAAATAAAGGCTAACTCGCCTTACAAGAAACACACTCTGCTTTTGAAAAAGGGTACTCTTCCACTCTACTGTATTTCCTATGGTGTCCGAACAGTGAGCTTGCTCAGAAGAAAAGAACTGTTCTTCCTACACACACGGCCATATCTAGTTCAACTCTGCTTAGGAAACTGACAAGAACAGTAGATCCTCTTCAGTCCAATACAGTGTACATGCTGGGAACAGACGCCAGTGCTATTTGCCCTGTGTATGACAATTGGAGCGCAATAGTGACTCTTCTTACCAGAAAACAACTCTTGCTCGTGGGACCAAAAACTGCATGTGATTCAACTTCATTTAGGACTGGGAAACAAACATTAGCTCGCCTTACAAGAAACACACTCTGCATTTGAGAAAAGAGCACTCTTCTACTCTAATGTGTTTCCTATAGGGCCAAAAGAGTGAGCTTGCTCAGAACAAAAGAACTGTGCTTCATACACACACGGCCATATCTAGTTCAATTCTGCTTAGGAAACTGACAAGAACAGTAGATCCTCTTCAGTCCAATACACTGTATATGCTGGGAACATACGCCAGTGCTATTTGCCCTGTGTATGCCAATGGGAGCGCAATAGTGACTCTTCTTACCAGAAAACAACTCTTGCTCGTAGGACCAGAAACTGCATGTGATTCAACTCCATTTAGGACTGGGAAACAAACGCTAGCTCGCCTTACAAGAAACACACTCTGCTTTTTAGAAAAGAGCACTCTTCAATCTAATGTGTTTCCTATGGGGTTTGAAAAGTGAGCTTGCTCAGAACAAAAGAACTGTGCTTCCTACACACACGGGCCATATCTAATTCAACTCTGCTTAGGAATCTGACAAGAACAGTAGCTCCTCTTCAGTCCAATACACATTATTTGCTGGGAACAGACGCGAGTGCTATTTGCAGTGTGTATGGCAATTGGAGCGCTATAGTGACTCTTCTTACCAGAAAACAACTCTTGATCATAGGACGAAAAACTGCATGGGATTCAACTACATTTAGGACTGGGAAACAAACGCTAGTGCGTCTTACAAGAAAGACACTCTGCTTTTGAGAAAAGAGCACTCTTCTACTCTAATGTGTTTCCTAAGGGGTCCGAACAGTGAGCTTGCTCAGAACAAAAGAACTGTGCTTCCTACACACACGGTCCATATCTAGTTCAACTCTGCTTAGGAAACTGACAAGAACAATACCTCCTCTTCAGTACAATACACTGCACTTGCTGGGATCAGACACGAGTGCTCTCTGCACTGTGCATGGCAATGGGAGCACAATAGTGACTTTCCTTACCAGAAAACAACTCTTGCTCGTGGGACCAACAACTGCATGTGATTCAACTCCATTTAGGACTGGAAAACAAACACTAGCTCGCCTTACAAGCAACACACTCTGCTTTTGAGAAAAGAACACTCTTCGACTCTACTGTGTTTCCTATAGGGCCAGAACAGTGAGCTTGCTCAGAACAAAAGAACTGTTCTTCCTACACACACGGCCATATCTAGTTCAACTCTGCTTAGGAAACTGACAAGAACAGTAGATCCTCTTCAGTCCAATACAGTGTACATGCTGGGAACAGACGCCAGTGCTATTTGCCCTGTGTATGACAATGGGAGCGCAATAGTGACTCTTCTTACCAGAAAACAACTCTTGCTCGTGGGACCAAAAACTGCATGTGATTCAACTTCATTTAGGACTGGGAAACAAACGCTAGCTCGCCTTACAAGAAACACACTCTGCTTTTGAGAAAAGAGCACTCTTCTACTCTAATGTGTTTCCTATAGGGCCAAAAGAGTGAGCTTGCTCAGAACAAAAGAACTGTGCTTCATACACACACGGCCATATCTAGTTCAATTCTGCTTAGGAAACTGACAAGAACTGTAGATCCTCTTCAGTCCAATACACTGTATATGCTGGGAACATACGCCAGTGCTATTTGCCCTGTGTATGCCAATGGGAGCGCAATAGTGACTCTTCTTAACAGAAAACAACTCTTGCTCGTAGGACCAGAAACTGCATGTGATTCAACTCCATTTAGGACTGGGAAACAAACGCTAGCTTGCCTTACAAGTAACACACTCTGCTTTTGAGAAAAGAGCACTCTTCTACTCTACTGTGTTTCCTATGTGTTCCGAACAGTGAGCTTGCTCAGAACAAAAGAACTGTGCTTCCTACACACACGGCCATATCTAGTTCAACTCTGCTTAGGAAACTGACAATAACAGTTGCTCCTCTTCAGTCCAATACACTGTACATGCTGGGAAGAGACGCCAGTGCTATTTGCCCTGTGTATGACAGTGGGAGCACAATAGAGACTCTTCTTACCAGAATATAACTCTTGCTCGTAGGACCAGAATATACATGTGATTCAACTCCATTTAAGACTGGGAAACAAACGCAAGCTCTCCTTACAAGAAACACAATCTACGTTTTAGAAAAGAGCACTCTTCTACTCTAATGTGTTTCCTATGTGGTCCGAAAAGTGATCTTGCTCAGAAAAAAGAACTGTGCTTCCTACACACATGGGCCACATCTAGTTCAACTCTGCTTAGGAAACTGACAAGAACAGTAGCTCTTCTTCAGTTCAATACACTCTACTGGCTGGGAACAGACGCGAGTGCTATTTGCACTGTGTGTGGCAATGGGAGCACAATAGTGACTTTCCTACCAGAAAACGACGCTTGCTAGTATGACCAGAATCTGCATGTGATTCAACTCCATTTAGGACTGGAAAACAAATGCTAGCTCGCCTTACAAGAAACACACTCTGCTTTTGAGAAACGATCACTCTTCTACTCTACTGTGTTTCCTATAGGGCCAGAACAGTGAGCATGCTCAGAACAAAAGAACTGTGCTTCCTACACACACGGGCCATATCTAGTTCAACTCTGCTTAAGAAACTGACAAGAACAGTAGCTCCTCTTCAGTCCAATACACTGTACTTGCTGGGAACAGACGTGAGTGCTATTTGCACTGTGTATGGCAATGGGAGCGCAATAGTGACTCTTCTTACCAGAAAACAACTCTTGCTTGTAGGACCAGAAACTGCATGGGATTCAACTACATTTAGGACTGGGAAACAAACGCTAACTTGCCTTACAAGAAACACACTCTTCTTTTGAGAAAAGAGCACTCTTCTACTCTACTGTGTTTCCTATATGGCCAAAACAGTGAGCTTACTCAGAAAAAAAGAACTGTGCTTCCTACACACACGGGCTATATCTTGTTGAACTCTGCTTAGGAAACTGAGAAGAACAGTAGCTCCTCTTCATTCCAATACACTGTACTGGCTGGGAACAGACGCGAGTGCTTTTTGCCCTGTGTATGACAGTGGGAGCACAATATTGACTCTTTTTATCATAAAACAATTCTTTTTCGTAGGACCAGAAACTGCATGTGATTCAACTCCCATTTAGGACTGGGAAACAAACGCAAGCTCTCCTTACAAGAAACACACTCTGCTTTTTAGAAAAGAGCACTCTTCTACTCTAATGTGTTTGCTATGGGGTCCAAAAAGTGAGTTTGCTCAGAACAAAAGAACTGTGCTTCCTACACACACGGGCCATATCTAGTTCAACTCTGCTTGGGAAACTGACAAGAACAGTAGCTCCTCTTCAGTCCAACACACTGTACTGGCTGGGAACAGACACGAGTGCTACTTGCACTGTGTGTGGCAATGGGAGCACAATAGTGATTTTCCTACCAGAAAACGACTCTTGCTCGTAGGACCAGAAACTGCATGTGATTCAACTCCATTTAGAACTGGGAAACAAACGCTAGCTCGCCTTACAAGAAACACACTCTGCTTCGGAGAAAAGAGCACTCTTCTACTCTACTGTGTTTCCTATAGGGCCAGAACAGTGAGCATGCTCAGAACAAAAGAACTGTGCTTCCTACACACACGGCCATATCTAGTCAATTCTGCTTAGGAAACTGATAAGAACAGTAGATCCTGTTCAGTCCAATACACTGTACATGCTGGGAACAGACGCCAGTGCTATTTGCCCTGTGTATGACAATGGGAGAGCAATAGTGACTCTTCTTACCAGAAAACAACTCTTGATCATTGGACCAGAAACTGCATGTGATTCAAATCCATTTAGGACAGGGAAACAAACGCTAGCTCGCCTTACAAGAAACACAAGATGCTTTTGAGGAAAGGGCACTCTTCTACTCTACGGTGTTTCCTAATGGGTCTGAACAGCGAGCTTGCTTACAACAAAAGAACTGTGCTTCCTACACACACGGGCCATATCTAGTTCAACTCTGATTAGGAAACTGACAAGAACAGTAGCTCCCCTTCAGTCCAATACACTGTACTTGATGGGAACAGACGCGAGTCCTATTTGCACTGTGTGTGGCAATGGGAGCACAGTAGTGACTTTCCTAACCAGAAAACAACTCTTGCTTGAAGGACCAAAAACTGCATGTGATTCAACTCCATTTAGGACTGGGAAACAAACGCTAGCTCGCCTTACAAGAAATACACTCTTCTTTTGAGAAAAGAGCACTCTTCTACTCTACTGTGTTTCCTATAGGGCCAAAACAGTGAGCTTGCTCAGAAAAAAAGAACTGTGCTTCCTACACACACGGGCTGTATCTTGTTCAACTCTGCTTAGGAAACTGACAAGAAAAGTAGCTCCTCTTCAGTCCAATACACTGTATTTGCTGGGAACAGACGCCAGTGCTATTTGCCCTGTGTATGACAGAGGGAGCACAATAGTGCCTCTTCTTACCAGAAAACAATTCTTGCTCGTAGGACCAGAAACTGCATGTGATTCAACTCCCATTTAGGACTGGGAAAAAAACGCTAGCTCGCATTACAAGAAACACACTCTGCTTTTGAGAAAAGAGCACTCTTCTACTCTACTGTTTTTCCTATGGGGTCCGAACAGTGAGCCTGCTCAGAACAAAAGAACTGTGCTTCCTACACACACAGGACATATATAGTTTAACTCTGCTTAGGAAACTGACAAGAACAGTAGCTCCTCTTCAGTGCAATACACTGTACTTGCTGGGAATAGACGCGAGTGCTATTTGCCCTGTGTATGACAGTGGGAGCACAATAGTGACTCTTCTTACCAGAATATAACTCTTGCTCGTAGGACCAGAATATACATGTGATTCAACTCCATTTAAGACTGGGAAACAAACGCAAGCTCTCCTTACAAGAAACACACTCTACGTTTTAGAAAAGAGCACTCTTCTACTCTAATGTGTTTCCTATGTGGTCCGAAAAGTGATCTTGCTCAGAACAAAAGAACTGTGCTTCCTACACAAATGGGCCACATCTAGTTCAACTCTGCTTAGGAAACTGACAAGAACAGTAGCTCCTCTTCAGTCCAATACACTCTACTGGCTGGGAACAGACGCGAGTGCTATTTGCACTGTGTGTGGCAATGGGAGCACAATAGTGACTTTCCTACCAGAAAACGACGCTTGCTAGTATGACCAGAAACTGCATGTTTTTCAACTCCATTTAGAACTGGGAAACAAACGCTAGCTCGCCTTACAAGAAACACACTCTGCTTTTGAGAAACGATCACTCTTCTACTCTACTGTGTTTCCTATAGGGCCAGAACAGTGAGCATGCTCAGAACAAAAGAACTGTGCTTCCTACACACACAGCCATATCTAGTTCAATTCTGCTTAGGAAACTGACAAGAACAGTAGATCCTCTTCAGTCCAATACACTATACATGCTGGGAACAGACGCCAGTGCTATTTGCCTCGTGTATGACAATGGGAGCACAATAGTGACTCTTCTTACCAGAAAACAACTCTTGCTCGTTGGACCAGAAACTGCATGTGATTCAAATCCATTTAGGACAGAGGAACAAACCCTAGCTTGCCTTACAAGAAACAAACTATGCTTTTGCGAAAAGGGCACTCTTCTACTCTACAGTGTTTCCTATTGGGTCCGAACAGCGAGATGGCTCAGAACAAAGAACTGTGCTTCCTACACACACGGGCCATATCTAGTTCAACTCTGCTTAGGAAACTGACAAGAACAGTAGCTCCTCTTCAGTCCAATACACTGTACTTGATGGGAACAGACGCAAGTCCTATTTGCACTGTGTGTGGCAATGGGAGCACAATAGTGACTTTGCTTACCAGAAAACAACTCTTGCTTGTAGGCCCAAAAACTGCATGTGATTCAACCCCATTTAGGACTGGGAAACAAACGCTAGCTCGCCTTACAAGAAACACACTCTGCTTTTGAGAAAAGAGCACTCTTCTACTCTACTGTGTTCCCTATAGGGCCAAAACAGTGAGCTTGCTCAGAAAAAAAGAACTGTGCTTCCTAAACACACGGGCTATATCTAGTTCAACTCTGCTTAGCAAACTGAAAAGAACAGTAGCTCCTCTTCAGTCCAATACACTGTATTTGCTGGGAACAGACGCCAGTGCTATTTGCCCTGTGTATGAGAGTGGGAGCACAAAAGTGACTCTTCTTACCAGAAAACAATTCTTGCTCGTAGGACCAGAAACTGCATGGGATTCAACTCCATTTCTGACTGGGAAACAAACACTAGCTCGCCTTACAAGAAACTCACTCTGCTTTTGAGAAAAGAGCACTCTCCTACTCTACTGTGTTTCCTATGGGGTCCAAACAGTGAGCTTGCTCAGACAAAAGAACTGTGCTTCCTACACACACGGGCCATATCTAGTTCAACTCTGCTTAGGAAACTGAAAAGAACAGTAGCTCCTCTTCAATCCAATACACTGTATTTGCTGGGAACAGACGCCAGTGCTATTTGCCCTGTGTATGAGAGTGGGAGCACAATAGTGACTCTTCTTACCAGAAAACAATTCTTGCTCGTAGGACCAGAAACTGCATGTAATTCAACTCCATTTAGGACTGGAAAACAAACGCTAGCTCGCCTTACAAGAAAAACACTCTACTTTTGAGAAAAGAACATCTTCTACTCTGCTGTGTTTCCTATAGGGCCAAAACAGTGAGCTTGCTCAGAACAAAAAAACTGTGCTTCCTACACACACGGCCATATCTAGTTCAATTCTGCTTAGGAAACTGACAAGAACAGTAGATCCCCTTCAGTCCAATACACTGTACATGCTGGGAACAGACGACAGTGCTATTTGCACTGTGTATGACAATGGGAGCACAGTAGTGACTCTTCTTACCAGAAAACAGCTCTTGCTCGTAGGACCAAAAACTGCATGTGATTCAACTCCATTTAGGACTGGGAAACAAACGCTAGCTCGCCTTACAAGAAACACACTCTGCTTTTTAGAAAAGAGCACTCTTCAATCTAATGTGTTTCCTATGGGGTTCGAAAAGTGAGCTTGCTCAGAACAAAAGAACTGTGCTTCCTACACACACGAGCCATATCTAGTTCAACTCTGCTTAGGAATCTGACAAGAACAGTAGATCATCTTCAGTCCAATACACATTACTTGCTGGGAACAGACGCGAGTGCTATTTGCAGTGTGTATGGCAATTGGAGCGCTATAGTGACTCTTCTTACCAGAAGAAAACTCTTGCTCATAGAACGAAAAACTGCATGGGATTCAACTACATTTAGGACTGGGAAACAAACGCTAGTGCGTCTTACAAGAAACACACTCTGCTTTTGAGAAAAGAGCACTCTTCTACTCTACTGTGTTTCCTATGGGGTCCGAACAGTGAGCTTGCTCAGAACAAAAGAACTGTGCTTCCTACACACACGGTCCATATCTAGTTCAACTCTGCTTAGGAAACTGACAAGAACAGTAGATCATCTTCAGTCCAATACACTGTACATGCTGGGAACAGACGCCAGTGCTATTTGCCCCCTGTATGACAATAGGAGCGCAATAGTGACTCTTCTTACCAGAAAACAACTCTTGCTCGTTGGACCAGAAACTGCATGTGATTCAAATCCATTTAGGACAGGGAAACAAACCCTATCTTGCCTTACAAGAAATACACAATGCTTTTGAGAAAAGGGCACTCTTCTACTCTACGGTGTTTCCTATTTGGTCCGAACAGCGAGATGGCTCAGAACAAAAGAACTGTGCTTCCTACACACACGGGCCATATCTAGTTCAACTCTGCTTAGGAAACTGACAAGAACAGTAGCTCCTCTTCAGCCTAATACACTGTACTTGATGGGAACAGACGCAAGTCCTATTTGCACTGTGTGTGGCAATGGGAGCACAATAGTGACTTTCCTTACCAGAAAACAACTCTTGCTTGTAGGACCAAAAACTGCATGTGATTCAACTCCATTTAGGACTGGGAAACAAACGCTAGCTCGCCTTACAAGAAACACACTCTGCTTTTGACAAAAGAGCACTCTTCTACTCTACTGTGTTTCCTATAGGGCCAAAACAGTGAGCTTGCTCAGAAAAAAAGAACTGTGCTTCCTAAACACACGGGCTATATCTAGTTCAACTCTGCTTAGGAAACTGACAAGAACAGTAGCTCCTCTTCAGTCCAATACACTGTATTTGCTGGGAACAGACGCCAGTGCTATTTGCCCTGTGTATGAGAGTGGGAGCACAATAGTGACTCTTCTTACCAGGAAACAATTCTTGCTCGTAGGACCAGAAACTGCATGGGATTCAACTCCCATTTAGGACTGGGAAACAAACGCTAGCTAGCATTACAAGAAACACACTCTGCTTTTGAGAAAAGAGCACTCTTCTACTCTACTGTGTTTCCTATGGGTTCCTAACAGTGAGCTTGCTCAGAACAAAAGAACTGTGTTTCCTACACACACGGCCATATCTAGTTCAACTCTGCTTAGGAAACTGACAAGAACAGTAGCTCCTCTTCAGTCCAATACACTGTTCATGCTGGGAACAGAAGCCAGTGCTATTTGCCCTGTGTATGACAGTGGGAGCGCAAGAGTGACTCTTCTTACCAGAAAACAACTCTTGCTCGTAGGACCAGAAACTGCATGTATTTCAACTCCCATTTAGGACTGGGAAACAAACGCTAGCTCGCCTTACAAGAAACACACTCTGCTTTTGAGAAAAGAGCACGCTTCTACTCTACTGTGTTTCCTATGGGGTCCAAACAGTGAGCTTGCTCAGAACAAAAGAACTGTGCTTCCTACACACACGTGCCATATATAGTTTAACTCTGCTTAGGAAACTGACAAGAACAGTAGCTCCTCTTCAGTGCAATACACTGTACTTGCTGGGAACAGACGCGAGTGCTATTTGCACTGTGTATGGCAATGGGAGCACAATAGTGACTTTCCTTACCAGAAAACAACTCTTACACGTGGGACAAACAACTGCATGTGATTCAACTCCATTTAGGACTGGAAAACAAACGCTAGCTCGCCTTACAAGAAACACACTCTACTTTTGAGAAAAGAACATCTTCTACTCTGCTGTGTTTCCTATAGGGCCTAAACAGTGAGCTTGCTCAGAACAAAAAAACTGTGCTTCCTACACACACGGCCATATCTAGTTCAATTCTGCTTAGGAAACTGACAAGAACAGTAGATCCCCTTCAGTCCAATACACTGTACATGCTGGGAACAGACGACAGTGCTATTTGCACTGTGTATGACTATGGGAGCACAATAGTGACTCTTCTTACCAGAAAACAGCTCTTGCTCGTAGGACCAGAAACTGCATGTGATTCAACTCCATTTAGGACTGGGAAACAAACGCTAGCTCGCCTTACAAGAAACACACTCTGCTTTTGAGAAAAGAGCACTCTTCAATCTAATGTGTTTCCTATGGGGTTTGAAAAGTGAGCTTGCTCAGAACAAAAGAATTGTGCTTCCTACACACACGGTCCATATCTAGTTCAACTCTGCTTAGGAAACTGACAAGAACAATACCTCCTCTTCAGTACAATACACTGTACTTGCTGGGATCAGACGCGAGTGCTCTCTGCACTGTGCATGGCAATGGGAGCACAATAGTGACTTTCCTTACCAGAAAACAACTCTTGCTCGTGGGACCAACAACTTCATGTGATTCAACTCCATTTAGGACTGGAAAACAAACGCTAGCTCGCCTTACAAGCAACACACTCTGCTTTTGAGAAAAGAGCACTCTTCGACTCTACTGTGTTTCCTATAGGGCCAGAACAGTGAGCTTGCTCAGAACAAAAGAACTGTGCTTCCTTCACACACGGCCATATCTAGTTCAATTCTGCTTAGGAAACTGACAAGAAGAGTAGATCCTCTTCAGTCCAATACACTGTACATGCTGGGAACAGACGACAGTGCTATTTGCTTTTTGTATGACAATGGGAGCACAATAATGACTCTTCTTACCAGAAAACAACTATTGCTCATAGGACCAGATTTGCATGTGATTCAACTCCATTTAAGACTTGGAAACAAACGCTACCTCGCCTTACAAGAAACACACTCTGCTTTTGACAAAAGAGCACTCTTCTACTCTACTGTGTTTCCTATAGGGCCAGAACAGTGAGCTTGCTCAGAACAAAAGAACTGTGCTTCCTACACACATGCGCCATATCTAGATCAATTCTGCTTAGGAAACTGACAAGAACAGTAGATCCTCTTAAGTCCAATACACTGTACATGCTGGGAACACATGCCATTGCTATATGCCCTGTGAATGACAATGGGAGCACACTAGTGACTCTTCTTACCAGAAAACAACTCTTGCTCGTAGGACCAGAAACTGCATGTGATTCAACTCCATTTAGGACTGAGAAACAAAGGCTAACTCGCCTTACAAGAAACACACTCTGCTTTTGAAAAAGGGCACTCTTCCACTCTACTGTATTTCCTATGGTGTCCGAACAGTGAGCTTGCTCAGAAGAAAAGAACTGTTCTTCCTATACACACGGCCATATCTAGTTCAACTCTGCTTAGGAAACTGACAAGAACAGTAGTTCCTCTTCAGTCCAACACAGTGTACATGCTGGGAACAGACGCCAGTGCTATTTGCCCTGTGTATGCCAATGGGAGCGCAATAGTGACTCTTCTTACCAGAAAACAACTCTTGCTCGTAGTACCAGAAACTGCATGTGATTCAACTCCATTTAGGACTGGGAAACAAACACTAGCTTGCCTTACAAGAAACACACTCTGCTTTTGAGAAAAGAGCACTCTTCTACTCTACTGTGTTTCCTATGGGTTCCGAACAGTGAGCTTGCTCAGAACAAAAGAAATGTGCTTCCTACACACACGGCCATATCTAGTTCAACTTTACTTAGGAAACTGACAAGAACAGTAGCTCCTCTTCAGTCCAATACACTGTACATGCTGGGAAGAGACGCCAGTGCTATTTGCCCTGTGTACGACAGTCGGAGCACAATAGTGACTCTTCTTAACAGAATATAACTCTTGCTTGTAGGACGAGAATATGCATGTGATTCAACTCCATTTAGGACTTGGAAACAAACACAAGCTCTCCTTACAAGAAACACACTCTACTTCTTAGAAAAGAGCACTCTTCTACTCTAATGTGTTTCCTATGGGGTCCGAAAAGTGAGCTTGCTCAGAACAAAAGAACTGTGCTTCCTACACACACGGCCATATCTAGTTCAACTCTGCTTAGGAAACTGACAAGAACAGTAGCTCCTCTTCAGTCCAATACACTGTACTGGCTGGGAACAGACGCAAGTGCTATTTGCACTGTGTGTGGCAATGGGAGCACAATATTCACTTTCCTACCAGAAAACGACGCTTGCTAGTATGACCAGAAACTGCATGTGATTCAACTCCATTTATAACTGGGAAACAAACGCTAGCTCGCCTTACAAGAAACACACTCTGCTTTTGAGAAACGATCACTCTTCTACTCTACTGTGTTTCCTATAGGGCCAGAACAGTGAGCATGCTCAGAACAAAAGAACTGTGCTTCCTACACACACAGCCATATCTAGTTCAATTCTGCTTAGGAAACTGACAAGAACAGTAGATCCTCTTCAGTCCAATACACTGTACATGCTGGGAACAGACGCCAGTGCAATTTGCCCCGTGTATGACAATGGGAGCGCAATAGTGTCTCTTCTTACCAGAAAACAACTCTTGCTCGTTGGACCAGAAACTGCATGTGATTCAAATCCATTTAGGACAGGGAAACAAACCCTAGCTCGCCTTACAAGAAACACACTATGCTTTTGAGAAAAGAGCACTCTTCTACTTTACGGTGTTTCCTATTGGGTCCGAACAGCGAGATGGCTCAGAACAAAAGAACTGTGCTTCCTACACACACGGGCCATATCTAGTTCAACTCTGCTTAGGAAACTGACAAGAACAGTAGCTCCTCTTCAGTCCAATACACTGTACTTGGTGGGAACAAACGCAAGTCCCATTTGCACTGTGTGTGGCAATGGGAGCACAATAGTGACTTTCCTTACCAAAAAACAACTCTTGCTTGTAGGACCAAAAACTGCATGTGATTCAACTCCATTTAGGACTGGGAAACAAACGCTAGCTCGCCTTACAAGAAACACACTCTGCTTTTGAGAAAAGAGCACTCTTCTACTCTACTGTGTTTCCTATAGGGCCAAAACAGTGAGCTTGCTCAGAAAAAAAGAACTGTGCTTCCTAAACACACGGGCTATATCTAGTTCAACTCTGCTTAGGAAACTGAAAAGAACAGTAGTTCCTCTTCAGTCCAATACACTGTATTTGCTGGGAACAGACACCAGTGCTATTTGAACTGTGTATGAGGGTGGGAGCACAATAGTGACTCTTCTTACCAGAAAACAATTCTTGCTCGTAGGACCAGAATCTGCATGTGATTCAACTCCCATTTAGGACTGGGAAACAAACGCTAGCTAGCATTACAAGAAACACACTCTGCTTTTGAGAAAAGAGCACTCTTCTACTCTTCTGTGTTTCCTATGGGTTCTGAACAGTGAGCTTGCTCAGAACAAAAGAACTGTGCTTCCTACACACACGGCCATATCTAGTTCAACTCTGCTTAGGAAACTGACAAGAACAGTAGCTCCTCTTCAGTCCAATACACTGTACATGCTGGGAACAGACGCCAGTGCTATTTGCCCTGTGTATGACAGTGGGAGCGCAATAGTGAATCTTCTTAGCAGAAAACAACTCTTGTTCGTGGGACCAGAATATGCATGTGATTAAACTCCCATTTAGGACTGGGAAACAAACGCTAGCTCGACTTACAAGAAACACACTCTGCTTTTGAGAAAAGAGCACTCTTCTACTCTACTGTGTTTCCTATAGGGCCAGAACAGTGAGCTTGCTCAGAACAAAAGAACTGTGCTTCCTACACACACGGGCCATATATAGATTATTTCTGCTTAGGAAACTGACAAGAACAGTAGATCCTCTTTAGTCCAATGCACTGTACATGCTGGGAACAGATGCCAGTGCTATATGCCCTGTGTATGACAATGGGAGCGCACTAGTGACTCTTCTTACCAGAAAACAACTCTTGCTCGTAGGACCAGAAACTGCATGTGATTCAACTCCATTTAGGACTGAGAAACAAACGCTAGCTCACCTTACAAGAAACACACTCTGCTTTTGAGAAAAGGGCATTCTTCTACTCTACTGTATTTCCTATGGGGTCCGAACAGTGAGCTTGCTCAGAAGAAAAGAACTGTGCTTCCTACACACACGGCCATAGCTAGCTCAATTCTGCTTAAGAAACTGACAAGAACAGTACATCCTCTTCTGTCCAATACACTGAACATGCTGGGAACAGACGCCAGTGCAATTTGCCCTGTGTATGACAATGGGAGCACAATAGTGACTCTTGATACCAGAAAACAACTCTTGCTCGTAGGACCAGAAACTGCATGTGACTCAACTCCATTTAGGACTGGGAAACAAACGCTAGCTTGCCTTACAAGAAACACACTCTGCTTTTGAGAAAAGAGCACTATTCTACTCTAATGTGTTTCCTATATGGCCAGAACAGTGAGCTTGCTCAGAACAAAAGAACTGTGCTTCCTACACACACGGCCATATCTAGTTCAACTCTGCTTAGGAAACTGACAAGAACAGTAGATCCTCTTCAGTCCAATACTGTGTACATGCTGGGAACAGACGCCAGTGCTATTTGCCCTGTGTATGACAATGGGAGCGCAATAGTGACTCTTCTTACCAGATAACAACTCTTGCTCGTAGGACCAGAAACTGCATGTGATTCAACTCCATTTAGGACTGGGAAACAAACGCTAGCTCGCCTTACAAGAAACACACTCTGCTTTTGAGAAAAGAGCACTCTTCTACTCTACTGTGTTTCCTATTGGGCCACAACAGTGAGCTTGCTCAGAACAAAAGAACTCTGCTTCCTACACACACGGCCATATCTAGTTCAACTCTGCTTAGAAAACTGACAAGAACGGTAGCTCCTCTTCAGTCCAATACACTGTACATGCTGGGAGCAGACGACAGTGCTATTTGCCCTGTGTATGACAGTGGGAGAGCAATAGTGACTCTTCTTACCAGAAAACAACTCTTGCTCGTAGGACCAGAATATGCATGTGATTCAACTCCCATTTAGGACTGGGAAACAAACGCTAGCTCGCCTTACATGAAACAAACTCTGTTTTGAGAAAAGAGAACTCGTCTATTCTACTGTGTTTCCTCTGGGGTCCGAACAGTGAGCTTGCTCAGAACAAAAGAACTGTGCTTCCTACACACACTGGCAATATATAGTTTAACTCTGCTTAGGAAACTGACAAGAACAGTAGCTCCTCTTCAGTCCAATACACTGTACTTGCTGGGAACAGACGCGAGTGCTATTTGCACTGTGTATGGCAATGGGAGCACAATAGTGACTTTCCTTACCAGAAAACAACTCTTACTCGTGGGACAAACAACTGCATGTGATTCAACTCCATTTAGGACTGGGAAACAAACGCTAGCTCGCCTTACAAGAAACACACTCTGCTTTTGAGAAAAGAGCACTCTTCTACTCTACTGTGTTTCCTATAGGGCCAAAACAGTGAGCTTGCTCAGAAAAAAAGAACTGTGCTTCCTAAACACACGGGCTATATCTAGTTCAACTCTTCTTAGGAAACTGAAAAGAACAGTAGCTCCTCTTCAGTCCAATACACTGTAATTGCTGGGAACAGACGCGAGTGCTATTTGCACTGGGTATGGCAATGGGAGCACAATAGTGACTTTCCTTACCAGAAAACAACTCTTACTCATGGGACATACAACTGCATGTGATTCAACTACATTTAGGACTGGAAAACAAATGCTAGCTCGCCTTACAAGAAACACACTCTTCTTTTGAGAAAAGAGCACTCTTCTACTCTACTGTGTTTCCTATGGGGTCCGAACAGTGAGCTTGCTCAGAGCAAAAGAACTGTGCTTCCTACATACACGGTCCATATCTAGTTCAACTCTGCTTAGGAAACTGACAAGAAAAATACCTCCTCTTCAGTCCAATACACTGTACTTGCTGGGATCAGACGTGAGTGATCTTTGCACTGTGCATAGCAATGTGAGCACAATAGTGACTTTCCTTACCAAAAACAACTCTTGCTCGTGGGAACAACAACTGCATGTGATTCAACTACATTTAGGACTGGAAAACAAACGCTAGCTCGCCTTACAAGCAACACACTCTGCTTTTGAGAAACGAGCACTCTTCTACTCTACTGTGTTACCTATAGGGCCAGAAAAATGAGCTTGCTCAGAACAAAAGAACTGTGATTCCTACACACACGGCCATATCTAGTTCAATTCTGCTTAGGAAACTGACAAGAACAGTAGATACTCTTCTTTCCAATACACTCTACTGGCTGGGAACAGACGACAGTGCTTTTTGCTTTTTGTATATCAATGGGAGCACAATAGTGAATCTTCTTACCAGAAAACAACTATTGCTCGTAGGACCAGAAACTGCATGTGATTCAACTCCATTTAAGACTGGGAAACAAATGCTTGCTCGCCTTACAAGAAACAAACTCTGCTTTTTAGAAAAGAGCACTCTTCTACTCTAATGTGTTTCCTATGGGGTCCGAACAGTGAGCTTGCTCAGAACAAAAGAACTGTGCTTCCTACACACACGGGCCATATCTAGTTCAACTGTGCTTAGGAATCTGACAAGAACAGTAGCTCCTCTTCAGTCCAATACACTGTACTTGCTGGGAAAAGACACGTGTGCTATTTGCTCTGTGTATGAGAAAGGGAGCAAATAGTGACTTTCCTTACCAGAAAACAACTCTTGCTCGTGGGACCAAAAACTGCATGTGATTCAACTCCATTTAGGACTGGGGAACAAACGCTAGCTCGCCTTACAAGAAACACACTCTGCTTTTGAGAAAAGAGCACTCTTCTACTCTACTGTGTTTCCTATAGGGCCAAAACAGTGAGCTTGCTCAGAAAAAAAAAAACTGTGCTTCCTACACACAGCCATATCTAGTTCAATTCTGTTTATGAAACTGACAAGAACAGTACATCCCCTTCAGCCCAATACACTGTACATGCTGGGAACAGACGCCAGTGCTATTTGCACTTTGTATGACAGTGGGAGCACAATGGTGACTCTTCTTACCAGAAAACAGCTCTTGCTCGTAGGACCAGAAACTGCATGTGATTCAACTCCATTTAGGATTGGGAAACAAACGCAAGCTCTCCTTCCAAGAAACACACTCTGCTTTTTAGAATAGAGCACTCTTCTACTCTAAAGTGTTTCCTATGGGGTCCGAAAAGTGATCTTGCTCAGAACAAAAGAACTGTGCTTCCTACACACACGGGCCATATCTAGTTCAACTCTGCTTAGGAAATTGACAAGAACAGTAGCTCCTCTTCAGTCCAATACACTGTACTTGCTGGGAACAGATGCCAGTGCTATTTGCACTGTGTGTGGCAATGGGAGCGCAATAGTGACTTTCCTACCAGAAAACGACTCTTGCTCGTAGGACCAGAAACTGCATGTGATTCAACTCCATTTAGAACTGGGAAACAAACGCTAGCTCGCCTTACAAGAAACACACTCTGCTTTTGAGAAACGATCACTCTTCTACTCTACTGTGTTTCCTATAGGGCCAGAACAGTGAGCATGCTCAGAACAAAAGAACTGTGCTTCCTACACACACGGCCATATCTAGTTAAATTCCGCTTAGGAAACTGACAAGAACAGTAGCTCCTCTTCAGTCCAATACACTGTACTTGCTGGGAAAAGACACGTGTGCTATTTGCTCTGTGTATGAGAAAGGGAGAAAATAGTGACTTTCCTTACCAGAAAACAACTCTTGCTCGTGGGACCAGAAACTGCATGGGATTCAACTCCATTTAGGACTGGGAAACAAACGCTAGCTTGCCTTACAAGAAACACACTCTGCTTTTGAGAAAAGAGCACTATTCTACTCTAATGTGTTTCCTATAGGGCCAGAACAGTGAGCTTGCTCAGAACAAAAGAACTGTGCTTTCTACACACACGGGCAATATGTAGTTCAACTGTGCTTTGGAATCTGACAAGAACAGTAGCTCCTTTTCAGTCCAATACACTGTACTTGCTGGGAAAAGACACGTGTGCTATTTGCTCTGTGTATGAGAAAGGGAGAAAATAGTGACTTTCCTTACCAGAAAACAACTCTTGCTCGTGGGACCAAAAACGGCATGTGATTCAACTCCATTTAGGACTGGGAAACAAACGCTAGCTCGCCTTACAAGAAACACACTCTGCTTTTGAGAAAACAGCACTCTTCTACTCTACTGTGTTTCCTATAGGGCCAAAACAGTGAGCTTGCTCAGAACAAAAGAACTGTGCTTCATACACACATGGCCATATCTAGTTAAATTCTGCTTAGGAAACTGACAAGAACAGTAGATCCTCTTCAGTCCAATACACTGTACATGCTGGGAACAGACGCCAGTGCTATTTGTCCTGTGTATGACAATGGGAGCACAATAGTGACTCTTGATACCAGAAAACAGCTCTTCCTCGTAGGACCAGAAACTGCATGGGATTCAACTCCATTTAGTACAGGGAAACAAACGCTAGCTCGCCTTACAAGAAACACACTCTGCTTTTGAGAAAAGAGCACCCTTCTACTCTACTGTGTTTCCTATGGGGTCCGAATAGTCAGTTTGCTCAGAACAAAAGAACTGTGCTTCCTACACACACGGGCTATATCTATTTCAACTCTGCTTAGGAAACTGACAAGAACAGTAGATCCTCTTCAGTGCAATACACTGTACATGCTGGGAACAGACGCCAGTGCTATTTGCACTGTGTATGGCAATGGGAGCGCAATAGTGACTCTTCTTACCAGAAAACAACTCTTGCTCGTAGGACCAACAACTGCATGTGATTCAACTCCATTTATGACTGGGAAACAAACACTACGTCGCCTTATGAGAAACACACTCTGCTTTTGAGAAAAGAGCACTCTTCTACTATACTGTTTTTCCTATTGGGCCACAATAGTGAGCTTGCTCAGAAAAAAAGAACTGTGCTTCCTACACACACGGCCATATCTAGTTCAACTCTGCTTAGGAAACTGACAAGAACTGTAACTCCTCTTCAGTCCAATACACTGTACATGCTGGGAACAGACGCCAGTGCTATTTGCCCTGTGTATGACAGTGGGAGCGCAATAGTGACTCTTCTTACCAGAAAACAACTCTGGCTCATAGGACCAGAATATGCATGTGATTCAACTCCCATTTAGGACAGGGAAACAAACGCTAGCTCGCCTTACAGGAAACACACTCTGTTTTGAGAAAAGAGCACTCATCTACTCTACTGTGTTTCCTCTGGGGTCCGAACAGTGAGCTTGCTCAGAACAAAAGAACTGTGCTTCCTACATACACGGGCAATATCTAGTTCAACTCTGCTTAGGAATCTGACAAGAACAGTAGCTCCTCTTCAGTCCAATACACTGTACTTGCTGGGAACAGACGCTAGTGCTATTTGCACTGTGTATGGCAATGGGAGCACAATAGTGACTTTCCTTACCAGAAAACAACTCTTACTCGTGGGACAAACAACTGCATGTGATTCAACTCCATTTAGGACTGGAAAACAAACGCTAGCTCACCTTACAAGAAACACACTCTACTTTTGAGAAAAGAACACTCTTCTACTCTGCTGTGTTTCCTGTAGGGCCAAAACAGTGAGCTTGCTCAGAACAAAAAAACTGTGCTTCCTACACAAACGGCCATATCTAGTTCAATTCTGCTTAGGAATGTGACAAGAACAGTAGATCCCCTTCAGTCCAATACACTGTACATGCTGGGAACAGACACCAGTGCTATTTGCACTATGTATGACAATGGGAGCACAATAGTGACTCTTCTTACCAGAAAACAGCTCTTGCTCGTAGGACCAGAAACTGCATGTTATTCAACTCCATTTAGGACTGGGAAACAAACGCAAGCTCGCCTTACAAGAAACACACTCTGCTTTTTAGAAAAGAACACTCTTCTACTCTAATGTGTTTCCTATGGGGTCCGAAAAGTGAGCTTGCTCAGAACAAAAGAACTGTGCATCCTACACACACGGGCCATATCTAGTTCAACTCTGCTTAGGAATCTGACAAGAACAGTAGCTCCTCTTCAGTCCAATACACATTACTTGCTGGGAACAGACGCGAGTGCTATTAGCAGTGTGAATGGCAATGGGAGTGTAATAGTGACTCTTCTTACCAGAAAACAACTCTTGCTCATAGGACGAAAAACTGCATGGGATTCAACTACATTTAGGACTGGGAAACAAACGCTATCTCACCTTACAAGAAACACACTTTGCTTTTGAGAAAAGAGTTCGCTTCTACTCTACTGTGTTTCCTATGGGGTCCGAACAGTGAGCTTGCTCAGAACAAAAGAACTGTGCTTCCTACACACAGGGTCCATATCTAGTTCAACTCTGCTTAGGAAACTGACAAGAACAATACCTCCTCTTCAGTACAATACACTGTACTTGCTAGGATCATACGCGAGTGCTCTTTGCACTCTGCATGCAATGGGAGCACAATATTGACTTTCCTTACCAGAAAACAACTCTTGCTCGTGGGACCAACAACTGCATGTGATTCAACTCCATTTAGGACTGGAAAACAAACGCTAGCTCGCCTTACAAGCAACACACTCTGCTTTTGAGAAAAGAGCACTCTTCTACTCTACTCTGATTCCTATAGGGCCAGAACAGTGAGCTTGCTCAGAACAAAAGAACTGTGCTTCCTACATACACGGCCATATCTAGTTCAATTCTGCTTAGGAAACTGACAAGAACAGTAGATCCTCTTCAGTCCAATACACTGTACATGCTGGGAACAGACCAGAGTGCTATTTGCTTTTTGTATGACAATGGGAGCACAATAGTGACTCTTCTTACCAGAAAACAACTATTGCTCGTAGGACCAGAAACTGCATGTGATTCAACTCCATTTATAACTGGGAAACAAACGCTGGCTCGCCTTACAAGAAACAAACTCTGCTTTTTAGGAAAGAGCACTCTTCTACTCTAATGTGTTTCCTCTGGGGTCCGAACAGTGAGCTTGCTCCGAACAAAAGAACTGAGCTTCCTACACTCATGGGCGATATCTAGTTCAACTCTGCTTAGGAAACTTACAAGAACAGTAGCTCCTGTTCAGTCAAATGCACATTACTTCCTGGGAACAGACGCCAGTGCTATTTGCACTGTGTATGGCAAAGGGAGCGCAATAGTGACTCTTCTTACCAGAAAACAACTCTTGCTCATAGGACGAAATAATGCATGGGATTCAACTACATTTAGGACTGGGAAACAAACGCTAGCTCGCCTTACAAGAAACACACTCTACTTTTGAGAAAAGAACACTCTTCTACTCTGCTGTGTTTCCTATAGGGCCAAAACAGTGAGCTTGCTCAGAACAAAAAAACTGTGCTTCCTACACACACGGCCATATCTAGTTCAATTCTGTTTAGGAAACTGACAAGAACAGTAGATCCCCTTCAGTCCAATACACTGTACATGCTGGGAACAGACGCCAGTGCTATTTGCACTGTGTATGACAATGGGAGCACAATAGTGACTCTTCTTACCAGAAAACAACTCTTGCTCCTAGGACCAGAAACTGCATGTGATTCAACACCCTTTAGGACTGTTAAACAAACGCAAGCTCTCCTTACAAGAAACAGACTCTGCTTTTTAGAAAAGAGCACTCTTCTTCTCTAATGTTTTTCCTATGGGGTCCGAAAAGTGAGCTTGCTCAGAACAAAAGAACAGTGCTTCCTACACACACGGGCCATATCTAGTTCAACTCTGCTTAGGAAACTGACAAGAACAGTAGCTCCTCTTCAGTCCAATACACTGTACTGGCTGGAAAGAGACGCGAGTGCTATTTGCACTGTGTGTGGCAATGGGAGCACAATAGTGACTTTCCCACCAGAAAACGACTCTTGCTCGTAGGACCAGAAACTGCATGTGATTCAACTCCATTTAGAACTGGGAAACAAACGCTAGCTCGCCTTACAAGAAACACACTCTGCTTTTCAGAAACGATCACTCTTCTACTCTACTGTGTTTCCTATAGGGCCACAACATTGAGCTTGCTCAGAACAAAAGAAATGTGCTTCCTACACACACGGGCAATATCTAGTTCAACTGTGCTTAGGAATCTGACAAGAACAGTAGCTCCTCTTCAGTCCAATACACTGTACTTGCTAGGAAAAGACACGTGTGCTATTTGCTCTGTGTATGAGAAAGGGAACGAATAGTGACTTTCCTTACCAGAAAACAACTCTTCTCGTGGGACCAAAAACTGCATGTGATTCAACTCCATTTAGGACTGGAAAACAAACGCTAGCTCGTCTTACAAGAAACACACTCTGCTTTTGAGAAAAGAGCACTCTTCTACTCTACTGTGTTTCCTATAGGGCCAAAACAGTGAGCTTGCTCAGAACAAAAGAACTGTGCTTCTTACACACACGGCCATATCTAGTTCAATTCTGCTTAGGAAACTGACAAGAACAGTAGATTCTCCTCAGTCCAATACACTGTACATGCTGGGAACAGACGCCAATGCTATTTGCCCTGTGTATGACAGTGGGAGCGCAATAGTGACTCTTCTTACCAGAAAACAACTCTTGCTCGTTGGAACAGAAACTGCATGTGATTCAAATCCATTTAGGACAGGGAAACTAACGCTAGCTCAACTTACAAGAAAGACACTATGCTTTTGAGAAAAGGGCACTCTTCTACTCTACGGTGTTTCCTATGGGGTCCGAACAGTGAGCTTGCTCAGAACAAAAGAACTGTGCTTCCTACACACACGGGCCATATCTAGTTCAACTATGCTTAGGAAACTGACAAGAACAGTAGCTCCTCTTCAGTCCAATACACTGTACTTGATGGGAACAGACGCGAGTCCTATTTGCACTGTGTGTGGCAATGGGAGCACAATAGTGACTCTTCTTACCAGAAAACAACTCTTGCTTGTAGGACCAAAAACTGCATGTGATTCAACTCCATTTAGGACTGGGAAAAAAACGCTAGCTTGCCTTACAAGAAACACACTCTGCTTTTGAGAAAGAGCACTCTTCTACTCTATTGTGTTTCCTATATGGCCAAAACAGTGAGCTTGCTCAGAACAAAAGAACTGTGCTTCCTAAACACACGGGCTATATCTAGTTCAACTCTGCTTAGGAAACTGACAAGAACAGTAGCTCCTCTTCATTCCAATACACTGTACTTGCTGGGAACAGACGCGAGTGCTTTTTGCCCTGTGTATGACAGTGGGAGCACAATATTGACTCTTCTTATCATAAAACAATTCTTTCTCGTAGGACCAGAAACTGCATGTGATTCAACTCCCATTTAGGACTGGGAAACAAATGCTAGCTCTCATTACAAGAAACACACTCTGCTTTTTAGAAAAGAGCACTCTTCTACTCTAATGTGTTTCCTATGGGGTCCGAAAAGTGAGCTTGCTCAGAACAAAAGAACTGTGCATCCTACACACACGGGCCATATCTAGTTCAACTACGCTTAGGAATCTGACAAGAACAGTAGCTCCTCTTCAGTCCAATACACATTACTTGCTGGAAACAGACGCGAGTGCTATTAGCAGTGTGTATGGCAATGGGAGCATAATAGTGACTCTTCTTACCAGAAAACAACTCTTGCTCATAGGACGAAAAACTGCATGGGATTCAACTACATTTAGGACTGGGAAACAAACGCTATCTCACCTTACAAGAAACACAGTCTGCTTTTGAGAAAAGAGCTCGCTTCTACTCTACTGTGTTTCCTATGGGGTCCGAACAGTGAGCTTGCTCAGAACAAAAGAACTGTGCTTCCTACACACACGGTCCATATCTAGTTCAACTCTGCTTAGGAAACTGACAAGAACAATACCTCCTCTTCAGTACAATACACTGTACTTGCTGGGATCAGACGCGAGTGCTCTTTGCACTGTGCATGGCAATGGGAGCACAATATTGACTTTCCTTACCAGAAAACAACTCTTGCTCTTGGGACCAAAAACTGCATGTGATTCAACTCCATTTAGGACTGGAAAACAAACGCTAGCTCGCCTTACAAGCAACACACTCTGCTTTTAAGAAAAGAGCACTCTTCTACTCTACTGTGTTTCCTATAGGGCCAGAACAGTGAGCTTGCTCAGAACAAAAGAACTGTGCTTCCTACACACACGGCCATATCTAGTTCAATTCTGCTTAGGAAACTGACAAGAACAGTAGATCCTCTTCAGTCCAATACACTGTACATGCTGGGAACAGACCAGAGTGCTATTTGCTTTTTGTATGACAATGGGAGCACAATAGTGACTCTTCTTACCAGAAAACAACTATTGCTCGTAGGACCAGAAACTGCATGTGATTCAACTCCATTTAGGACTGGGAAACAAACGCTAGCTCGCCTTACAAGAAACAAACTCTGCTTTTTAGGAAAGAGCACTCTTCTACTCTAATGTGTTTCCTATGGGGTTCGAACAGTGAGCTTGCTCCGAACAAAAGAACTGAGCTTCCTACACACATGGGCGATATCTAGTTCAACTCTGCTTAGGAACCTTACAAGAACAGTAGCTCCTGTTCAGTCAAATGCACATTACTTCCTGGGAACAGACGCCAGTGCTATTTGCACTGTGTATGGCAATGGGAGCGCAATAGTGACTCTTCTTACCAGAAAACAACTCTTGCTCATAGGACGAAATAATGCATGGGATTCAACTACATTTAGGACTGGGAAACAAACGCTAGCTCGCCTTACAAGAAACACACTCTACTTTTGAGAAAAGAACACTCTTCTACTCTGCTGTGTTTCCTATAGGCCCAAACAGTGAGCTTGCTCAGAACAAAAAAACTGTGCTTCCTACACACACGGCCATATCTAGTTCAATTCTGTTTAGGAAACTGACAAGAACAGTAGATCCCCTTCAGTCCAATACACTGTACATGCTGGGAACAGACGCCAGTGCTATTTGCACTGTGTATGACAATGGGAGCACAATAGTGACTCTTCTTACCAGAAAACAGCTCTTGCTCCTAGGACAGGAAACTGCATGTGATTCAACTCCCTTTAGGACTGGTATACAAACGCAAGCTCTCCTTACAAGAAACAGACTCTGCTTTTTAGAAAAGACCACTCTTCTTCTCTAATGTGTTTCCTATGGGGTCCGAAAAGTGAGCTTGCTCAGAACAAAAGAACTGTGCTTCCTACACACACGGGCCATATCTAGTTCAACTCTGCTTAGGAAACTGACAAGAACAGTAGCTCCTCTTCAGTCCAATACACTGTACTGGCTGGGAAGAGATGCGAGTGCTATTTGCACTGTGTGTGGCAATGGGAGCACAATAGTGACTTTCCCACCAGAAAACGACTCTTGCTCATAGGACCAGAAACTGCATGTGATTCAACTCCATTTAGAACTGGGAAACAAACGCTAGCTCGCCTTACAAGAAACACACTCTGCTTTTCAGAAACGATCACTCTTCTACTCTACTGTGTTTCCTATAGGGCCAGAACATTGAGCTTGCTCAGAACAAAAGAAATGTGCTTCCTACACACACGGGCAATATCTAGTTCAACTGTGCTTAGGAATCTGACAAGAACGGTAGCTCCTCTTCAGTCCAATACACTGTACTTGCTAGGAAAAGACACGTGTGCTATTTGCTCTGTGTATGAGAAAGGGAGCGAATAGTGACTTTCCTTACCAGAAAACAACTCTTCTCGTGGGACCAAAAACTGCATGTGATTTAACTCCATTTAGGACTGGAAAACAAACGCTAGCTCGTCTTACAAGAAACACACTCTGCTTTTGAGAAAAGAGCACTCTTCTACTCTACTGTGTTTCCTATAGGGCCAAAACAGTGAGCTTGCTAGGAACAAAAGAACTGTGCTTCTTACACACACGGCCATATCTAGTTCAATTCTGCTTAGGAAACTGACAAGAACAGTAGATCCTCTTCAGTCCAATACACTGTACATGCTGGGAACAGACGCCAATGCTATTTGCCCTGTGTATGACAGTGGGAGCGCAATAGTGACTCTTCTTACCAGAAAACAACTCTTGCTCGTTGGAACAGAAACTGCTTGTGATTCAAATCCATTTAGGACAGGGAAACTAACGCTAGCTCAACTTACAAGAAAGACACTATGCTTTTGAGAAAAGGGCACTCTTCTACTCTACGGTGTTTCCTATGGGGTCCGAACAGCGAGCTTGCTCAGAACAAAAGAACTGTGCTTCCTACACACACGGGCCATATCTAGTTCAACTATGCTTAGGAAACTGACAAGAACAGTTGCTCCTCTTCAGTCCAATACACTGTACTTGATGGGAACAGACGCGAGTCCTATTTGCACTGTGTGTGGCTTTGGGAGCACAATAGTGACTCTTCTTACCAGAAAACAACTCTTGCTTGTAGGACCAAAAACTGCATGTGATTCAACTCCATTTAGGACTGGGAAAAAAACGCTAGCTTGCCTTACAAGAAACACACTCTGCTTTTGAGAAAGAGCACTCTTCTACTCTACTGTGTTTCCTATATGGCCAAAACAGTGAGCTTGCTCAGAACAAAAGAACTGTGCTTCCTACTCACAGGCTATATCTAGTTCAACTCTGCTTAGGAAACTGACAAGAACTTTAGCTCCTCTTCATTCCAATACACTGTACTTGCTGGGAACAGACGCGAGTGCTTTTTGCCCTGTGTATGACAGTGGGAGCACAATATTGACTCTTCTTATCATAAAACAATTCTTTCTCGTAGGACCAGAAACTGCATGTGATTCAACTCCCATTTAGGACTGGGAAACAAATGCTAGCTCTCATTACAAGAAACACACTCTGTTTTTGAGAAAAGAGCACTCTTCTACTCTACTGTCTTTCCTATGGGTTCCGAACAGTGAGCTTGCTCAGAACAAAAGAACTGTGCTTCCTACACACACGGCCATATCTAGTTCAATTCTGCCTAGGAAACTGACAAGAAAAGTAGATCCTCTTCAGTCCAATACATTGTACATGCTGGGAACAGACGACAGTGCTATTTGCTTTTTGTATGACAATGGGAACACAATAGTGACTCTTCTTACCAGAAAACAACTATTGCTCGTAGGACCAGAAACTGCATTTGATTCAACTCCATTTAGGAATGGGAAACAAACGCTAGCTCGCCTTACAAGAAACAAACTCTGCTTTTTAGGAAAGAGCACTCTTCTACTCTAATGTGTTTCCTATGGGGTCCGAACAGTGAGCTTGCTCAGAACAAAAGAACTGTGTTTCCTACACACACGGCCATATCTAGTTCAACTCTGCTTAGGAAACTTACAAAAACAGTAGCTCCTGTTCAGTCAAATGCACATTACTTCCTGTCAACAGACGCGAGTGCTATTTGCACTGTGTTTGGCAATGGAAGCACAATAGTGACTCTTCTTACCAGAAAACAACTTTTGCTCATAGGACGAAATACTGCATGGGATTCAACTACATTTAGGACTGGGAACCACCGCTAGCTCGCCTTACAAGAAACACACTCTGCTTTTGAGAAAAGAGCACTCTTCTACTCTACTGTGTTTCCTATAGGGCCAGAACAGTGAGCTTGCTCAGAACAAAGAACTGTGCTTCCTACACACACGGGCCATATCTAGATCAATTCTGCTTAGGAAACTGACAAAAACAGTAGATCCTCTTAAGTCCAATACACTGTACATGCTGGGAACAGATGCCAGTGCTATATGCCCTGTGTATGACAATGGGAGCGCACTAGTGACTCTTCTTACGAGTAAACACCTCTTGCTCGTAGGACCAGAAACTGCATGTGATTCAACTCCATTTAGGACTGGGAAACAAACGCTAGCTCGCCTTACAGGAAACACACTCTGTTTTGAGAAAAGAGCACTCTTCTACTCTACTGTGTTTCCTCTGGGGTCCGAACAGTGAGCTTGCTCAGAACAAAAGAAATGTGCTTCCTACACACACGGCCATAACTAGTTCAATTCTGCTTAGGAAACTGACAAGAACAGTAGATCCTCTTCCGTCCAATACACTGTACATGCTGGGAACAGACGCCAGTGCTATTTGCCCTGTGTATGTCAATGGAAGCACAATAGTGACTCTTGATACCAGAAAACAACTCTTGCTCATAGGACCAGAAACTGCATTGGATCAACGCCATTTAGGACTGGGAAACAAACAATAGCTAGCCTTAAAAGAAACACACTCTGCTTTTGAGAAAAGAGCACTATTCTACTCTAATGTGTTTCCTATATGGCCAGAACAGTGAGCTTGCTCAGAACAAAAGAACTGTGCTTCCTACACACACGGCCATATCTAGTTCAACTCTGCTTAGGAAAATGACAAGAACAGTAGATCCTCTTCAGTCCAATACAGTGTACATGCTGGGACCAGACGCCAGTGCTATTTGCCCTTGTATGACAATGGGAGCGCAATACTGACTCTTCTTACCAGAAAACAACTCTTGCTCGTAGGACCAGAAACTGCATGTGATTCAACTCCATTTAGGACTGGGAAACAAACGCTAGCTCGCCTTACAAGAAACACACTCTGCTTTTGAGAAAAGAGCACTCTTCTACTCTTCTGTGTTTACTATAGGGCCAGAACAGTGAGCTTGCTCAGAACAAAAGAACTGTGCTTCCTACACACACGGGCCATATCTAGTTCAATTCTGCTTAGTAAACTGACAAGAGCAGTAGATCCTCTTCGGTCCAATACACTGTAATTGCTGGGAACAAACGACCGTGTGATTTGCACTGTGTATGGCAATGGGAGCGCAATAGTGCCTCTTCTTACCAGAAAACAACTCTTGCTCGTAGGACCAGAAACTGCATGTGATTCAACTCCATTTAGAACTGGGAAACAAACACTAGCTCGCCTTACAAGAAACACTTTCTGCTTTTGAGAAAAGAGCACTCTTCTATTCTACTGTGTTTCCTATAGGGCCAGAACAGTGAGCTTGCTCAGAACAAAAGAACTGTGCTTCCTACACACACGTGCCATATCTAGTTCAACTCTGCTTAGGAAACTGACAAGAAGAGTAGCTCCTCTTCAGTCCAATACACTGTACTTGCTGGGAACAGACGCGAGTGCTATTTTTACTGTGTATGGCAATGGGAGCGCAATAGTGACTCTTCTTACCAGAAAACAACTCTTGCTCGTAGGAGCAAAAACTGCATTTGATTCACCTCCATTTAGGACTGGGAAACAAACGCTTGCTAGACTTCCAAGAAACACACTCTGCTTTTGAGAAAAGAGCACTCCTCTACTCTACTGTGTTTCCTATAGGGCCAGAACAGTGAGCTTGCTCAGAACAAATGAACCGTGCTTCCTACACACACGGGCCATATCTAGTTCAACTCTGCTTAGGAAACTGACAAGAACAGTAGCTCCTCTTCAGTCCAATACACTGTACTTGCTAGGAACAGACGCCAGTGCTATTTGCACTGTGAATGACAAAGGGAGCGCAAGAGTGACTCTTCTTAGCAAAAACAACTCTTGCTCATAGGACCAGAAACTGCATGTGATTCAACTCGATTTAGGACTGGGAAACAAACGCTAGCTCGCCTTACAAGAAACACACTCTGCTTTTGAGAAAAGAGCACTCTTCTACTCTACTGTGTTTCCTGTAGGGCCAGAACAGTGAGCTTGCTCAGAACAAAAGAACTGTGCTTCCTAGACACGGGCCATATCTAGTTCAATTCTGCTTAGTAAACTGACAAGAGCAGTAGATCCTCTTCAGTCCAATACACTGTACATGCTGGGAACAAACGCCAGTGCGATTTGCACTGTGAATGGCAATGGGAGCGCAATAGTGACTCTTCTTACCAGAAAACAACTCTTGCTCATAGGACCAGAAACTGCATGTGATTCAACTCCATTTAGAACTGGGAAACAAACACTAGCTCGCCTTACAAGAAACACTTTCTGCTTTTGAGAAAAGAGCACTCTTCTACTCTACTGTGTTTCCTATAGGGCCAGAACAGTGAGCTTGCTCAGAACAAAAGAACTGTGCTTCCTACACACACGTGCCATATCTAGTTCAACTCTGCTTAGGAAACTGACAAGAACAGTAGCTCCTCTTCAGTCCAATACACTGTACTTGCTGGGAACAGACGCGAGTGCTATTTTTACTGTGTATGGCAATGGGAGCGCAATAGTGACTCTTCTTACCAGAAAACAACTCTTGCTCGTAGGACCAAAAACTGCATTTGATTCACCTCCATTTAGGACTGGGAAACAAACGCTAGCTACACTTCCAAGAAACACACTCTGCTTTTGAGAAAAGATAACTCCTCTACTCTACTGTGTTTCCTATAGGGCCAGAACAGTGAGCTTGCTCAGAACAAAAGAACCGTGCTTCCTACACACACGGGCCATATCTAGTTCAACTCTGCTTAGGAAACTGACAAGAACAGTAGATCCTCTTCAGTCCAATACACTGTACTTGCTAGGAACAGACGCCAGTGCTATTTGCACTGTGAATGACAAAGGGAGGGCAATAGTGACTCTTCTTAGCAAAAACAACTCTTGCTCATAGGACCAGAAACTGCATGTGATTCAACTCCGTTTCTGACTGGGAAATAAACACTAGCTAGCCTTACAAGAAACACACTCTGCTTTTGAGAAAAGAGCACTCTTCTGCTCTACTGTGTTTACTATGGGGTCCGAAAATTGAGCTTGCTCAGAACAAAAGAACTGTGCTTCACACACACGGGCCATATCTAGTTCAACTCTGCTTAGGAAACTGACAAGCACAGTAGCTCCTCTTATGTCCAATACACTGTACTTGCTGGGAACAGACGAGAGTGCTATTTGCACTGTGTATGACAATGGTAGCACAATAGTGACTCTTCTTACCAGAAAACAACTCTTGCTCGTAGGACCAGAAACTGCATGTGATTCAACTCGGTTTAGGACTGGGAATCAAACACTAGCTTGCCTTACAAGAAACACACTCTGCTTCTGAGAAAAGAGCACTCTTCTACTCTTCTGTGTTTCCTATAGGGCCAGAACAGTGAGCTTGCTCAGAACAAAAGAACTGTGCTTCCTACACACACGGGCCATATCTAGTTCAACTCTGCTTAGGAAACTGACAAGAACAGTAGCTTCTCTTCAGTACAATACACTGTACTTGCTGGGAACAGACGCGAGTGCTATTTGCATTGTTTATGGCAAAGGGAACACAATAGTGACTTTCCATACCAGAAAACATCCCTTGTTCGTAGGACCAGAAACTGCATGTGATTCCACTCCATTTAGGACTGGGAAACAAACGCTAGCTCGCTTTAC
This sequence comes from Peromyscus eremicus, assembly GCF_949786415.1. Taxonomy (NCBI): domain Eukaryota; kingdom Metazoa; phylum Chordata; class Mammalia; order Rodentia; family Cricetidae; genus Peromyscus; species Peromyscus eremicus. The sequence continues at coordinate 79,463 of NW_026734640.1, forward strand.
AAGAAACACACTCTGCTTTTGAGAAAAGAGCACTCTTCTACTCTACTGTGTTTCCTATAGGGCCAAAACAGTGTGCTTCCTCAGAACAAAAGAACTGTGCTTCCTACACAAACGGGCTATTACTAGTTCAACTCTGCTGAGAAAACTGACAAGAACAGTAGCTCCTCTTCAGGCCAATACACTGTACATGCTGGGAACAGACGCCAGTGCTATTTGCCCTGTGTATGACAATGGGAGTGCAATAGTGACTCTTCTTACCAGAAAATAATTCTTGCTACTAGGATCAGAAACTGAATGTGATTCAACTCCATTTAGGACTGGGAAACAAACGCTAGCTCGCCTTACAAGAAACACTCTGCTTTTGAGAAAAGAGCACTCTTCTACTCTACTGTGTTTCCTATGGGGTCTGAAGAGTGAGCTTGGTCAGAACAAAAGATCTGTGCTTCCTACACACACGGGCCATATCTAGTTCAACTCTGCTTAGGAAACTAATAAGAACAGTAGCTCTTCTTCTGTCCAATACACTGTACTTGCAAAGAACAGTAGCGAGTGTTGTTTGCACTGTGTATGGCAATAGGATTGCAATAGTGACTCTTCTTACCAGAAACAACTCTTGCTCATAGGACCAGAAACTGCATGTAATTCAACTCCATTTTGGACTGGGAAACAAACACTAGCTCACCTTACAAGAAACACACTTTGCTTTTGAGAAAAGAGCACTCTTCTACTCTTCTGTGTTTCCTATAGGACCAGAACATTGAGATTGCTCAGAACAAAAGAACTGTGCTTCCAACACACACGGGCCATATCTAGTTCAACTCTGCTTAGGAAACTGACAAGAACAGTAGATCATCTTCAGTCCAATACACTGTACATGCTGGGAACAGACGCCAGTGCTATTTGCCCTGTGTATGACAATGGGAGGGCAATAGTGACTCTTCTTACCAGAAAAAAACTCTTGATCGCAGGACCAGAAACTGCATGTGATTCAACTCCATTTAGGACTGGGAAACAAACACTAGCTCGCCTTTCAAGAAACACACTCTTCTTTTGAGTAAAGAGCACTCTTCTATTCTACTGTGTTTCCTATGGGGTCCGAACAGTGAGCTTGCTCAGAACAAAGAACTGTGCTTCCTACACACACGGGGCATATCTAGTTCAACTCTGCTTAGGAAACTGACAAGAGCAGTAGCTCCTCTTCAGTCCAATACACTGTACTTGCTGGGAACAGACACGAGTGCTATTTGCACTGTGTATGGCAAAGGGAGCACAATAGTGACTTTCCTTTCCAGAAAACAACTCTTGCTCATAGGACCAGAAACTGCATGTGATTCAACTCCATTTAGGACTGGGAAACAAACCCTAGCTCGCCTTACAAGAAACACACTCTGCTTTTGAGAAAAGAGAACACTTCTACTCTACTGTGTTTCCTATGGGGTCCGAACAGTCAGTTTGCTCAGAACAAAAGAACTGTGCTTCCTACACACACGGGCTATATCTGGTCAACTCTGCTGAGGAAACTGACAAGAACAGTAGATCCTCTTCAGTGCAATACACTGTACATGCTGGGAACAGATGCCAGTGCTATTTGCACTGTGTATGGCAATGGGAGCACAAGAGTGACTCTTCTTACCAGAAAACAACTCTTGCTCATAGGAAGAGAAACTGCATGTGATTCATCTCCATTTAGGACTGGGAAACAAACGCTAGCTTGCCTTACAAGAAACACACTCTGCTTTTTAGAAAAGAGCACTCTTCTACTCTACTGTGTTTCCTATAGGGACAGAACTGTGAGCTTGCTCAAAACAAAAGAATTGTGCTTCCTACACACACGGGCTATATCTAGATCAACTCTGCTTAGGAAACTGACAAGAACAGTAGCTCATCTTCAGTCCAATACACTGTACTTTCTGGGAGCAGACGCGAGTGCTATTTGCGCAGTGTATGGCAAAGGGAGCGAAATAGTGACTCTTATTACCAGAAAACAACTCTTGCTCGTAGGACCAGAAACTGCATGGGATTCAACTCCGTTTCTGACTGGGAAATAAACACTAGCTAGCCTTACAAGAAACATACCCTGCTTTTGAGAAAAGAGCACTCTTCTACTCTACTGTGTTTAGTATGGGGTCCGAAAATTGAGCTTGCTCAGAACAAAAGAACTGTGCTTCACACACACGGGCCATATCTAGTTCAACTCTGCTTAGGAAACTGACAAGAACAGTAGCTCCTCTTCTGTCCAATACACTGTACTTGCTGGGAACAGACGAGAGTGCTATTTGCACTGTGTATGACAATGGTAGCACAATAGTGACTCTTCTTACCAGAAAACAACTCTTGCTCGTAGGACCAGAAACTGCATGTGATTCAACTCCGTTTAGGACTGGGAATCAAACACTAGCTTGCCTTACAAGAAACACACTCTGCTTCTGAGAAAAGAGCACTCTTCTACTCTTCTGTGTTTCCTATAGGGCCAGAACAGTGAGCTTGCTCAGAACAAAAGAACTGTGCTTCCTACACTCACGTGCCATATCTAGTTCAACTCTGCTTAGGAAACTGACAAGAACAGTAGCTTCTCTTCAGTCCAATACACTGTACTTGCTGGGAACAGACTCGAGTGCTATTTGCACTGTTTATGGCAAAGGGAACACAATAGTGACTTTCCTTACCAGAAAACATCCCTTGTTCGTAGGACCAGAAACTGCATGTGATTCCACTCCATTTAGGACTGGGAAACAAACGCTAGCTCGCTTTACAAGAAACACACTCTGCTTTTGAGAAAAGAGCACTGTTCTACTCTACTGTTTCCTATAGGGCCAAAACAGTGTGCTTCCTCAGAACAAAAGAACTGTGCTTCCTACACAAACGGGATATTACTAGTTCAACTCTGCTTAGGAAACTGACAAGAACAGTAGATCCTCTTCAGTCCAATACACTGTACATGCTGGGAACAGACGCCAGTGCTATTTGCCATGTGTATGACAATGGGAGGGCAATAGTGACTCTTCTTACCAGAAAACAATTCTTGCTACTAGGATCAGAAACTGAATGTGATTCAACTCCATTTAGGACTGGGAAACAAACGCTAGCTCGCCTTAAAAGAAGCACACTCTGATTTTGAGAAAAGAGCACTCTTCTACTCTACTGTGTTTCCTATGGGGTCTGAAGAGTGAGCTTGGTCAGAACAAAAGAACTGTGCTTCCTACACACACGGGCCATATCTAGTTCAACTCTGCTTAGGAAACTAACAAGAACAGTAGCTCTTCTTCTGTCCAATACACTGTACTTGCAAAGAACAGTAGCGAGTGTTGTTTGCACTGTGTATGGCAATAGGATTGCAATAGTGACTCTTCTTACCAGAAAACAATTCTTGATCATAGGACCAGAAACTGCATGTAATTCAACTCCATTTAGGACTGGGAAACAAACGCTAGCTCACCTTACAAGAAACACACTTTGCTTTTGAGAAAAGAGCACTCTTCTACTCTTCTGTGTTTCCTATAGGACCAGAACAGTGAGATTGCTCAAAACAAAAGAACTGTGCTTCCTACACACACGGGTGATATCTAGTTCAACTCTGCTTAGGAAACTGACACGAACAGTAGATCATCTTCAGTCCAATACACTGTACATGCTGGGAACAGACGCCAGTGCTATTTGCCCTGTGTATGACAATGGGAGGCCAATAGTGACTCTTCTTACCAGAAAAAACTCTTGATCGTAGGACCAGAAACTGCATGTGATTCAACTCCATTTAGGACTGGGAAACAAACTCTAGCTTGCCTTACAAGAAACACACTCTGCTTTTGAGAAAAGAGCACTCTTCTACTCTACTGTGTTTCCTAAATGGCCAGGACAGTGAGCTTGCTCAGAAAAAAAGAACTGTGCTTCCTGTATACACGGGGCATATCTAGTTCAACTCTGCTTAGGAAACTGACAAGAACAGTAGATCCTCTTCAGTCCAATACACTGTACATGCTGGGAACAGACGCCAGTGCTATTTGCCCTGTTTATGACAATGGGAGCGCAATAGTGACTCTTCTTACCAAAAAACAACTCTTGCTCTTAGGACCAGAAACTGCATGTGATTCAACTCCAATTTAGGTTGGGAAACAAAAGCTAGCTTGCATTACAAGAAACACACTCTGCTTTTGAAAAAAGAGCACTCTTCTACTCTACTGTGTTTCCTATGGGTTCCGAACAGTGAGCTTGCTCAGAACAAAAGAACTGTGCTTCCTACACACACGGCCATATCTAGTTCAACTTTGCTTAGGAATCTGACAAGAACAGTAGCTCCTCTTCAGTCCAATACACATTACTTGCTGGGAACAGACGCGAGTGCTATTAGCAGTGTGTATGGCAATGGGAGCGTAATAGTGACTCTTCTTACCAGAAAACAACTCTTGCTCGTAGGACCAGAAACTGCATGTGATTCAACTCCATTTAGGACTGGGAAACAAACGCTAGCTCGCCTTACAAGAAACACACTCTGCTTTTGAGAAAAGAGAACACTTCTACTCTACTGTGTTTCCTATGGGGTCCGAACAGTCAGCTTGCTCAGAACAAAAGAACTGTGCTTCCTACACACATGGGCCATATCTAGTTCAACTCTGCTTAGAAAACTGACAAGAACAGTAGCTCCTCTTCTGTCCAATACACTGTACTTGCTGGGAACAGACGAGAGTGCTATTTGCACTGTGTATGACAATGGTAGCACAATAGTGACTCTTCTTACCAGAAAACAACTCTTGCTCGTAGGACCAGAAACTGCATGTGATTCAACTCCGTTTGAGACTGGGAATCAAACACTAGCTTGCCTTACAAGAAACACACTCTGCTTCTGAGAAAAGAGCACTCTTCTACTATTCTGTGTTTACTATAGGGCCAGAACAGTGAGCTTGCTCAGAACAAAAGAACTGTGCTTCCTACACACACGGGCCATATCTAGTTCAACTCTGCTTAGGAAACTGACAAGAACAGTAGCTTCTCTTCAGTCCAATACACTGTACTTGCTGGGAACAGACGCGAGTGCTATTTGCACTGTTTATGGCAAAGGAACAGAATTGTGACTTTCCTTACCAGAAAACATCCCTTGCTCGTAGGACTAGAAACTGCATGTGATTCCACTCCATTTAGGACTGGGAAACAAACGCTAGCTCGCTTTACAAGAAACACACTCTGCTTTTGAGAAAAGAGCACTCTTCTACTCTACTGTGTTTCCTATAGGGCCAAAACAGTGTGCTTCCTCAGAATAAAAGAACTGTGCTTCCTACACAAACGGGCTATTACTAGTTCAACTCTTCTTAGGAAACTGACAAGAACAGTAGATCCTCTTCAGTCCAATACACTGTACATGCTGGGAACAGACGTGAGTGCTATTTGCCCTGTGTATGACAATGGGAGGGCAATAGTGACTCTTCTTACCAGAAAACAATTCTTGCTACTAGGATCAGAAACTGAATGTGATTCAACTCCATTTACGACTGGGAAACAAATGCTAGCTTGCCTTACAAGAAACACACTCTGCTTTTGAGAAAGAGCACTCTTCTACTCTACTGTGTTTCCTATATGGCCAAAACAGTGAGCTTGCTCAGAACAAAAGAACTGTGCTTCCTAAACACACGGGCTATATCTAGTTCAACTCTGCTTAGGAAACTGACAAGAACAGTAGCTCCTCTTCATTCCAATACACTGTACTTGCTGGGAACAGACGCGAGTGCTTTTTGCCCTGTGTATGACAGTGGGAGCACAATATTGACTCTTCTTATCATAAAACAATTCTTTCTCGTAGGACCAGAAACTGCATGTGATTCAACTCCCATTTAGGACTGGGAAAAAAATGCTAGCTCTCATTACAAGAAACACACTCTGCTTTTTAGAAAAGAGCACTCTTCTACTCTAATGTGTTTCCTATGGGGTCCGAAAAGTGAGCTTGCTCAGAACAAAAGAACTGTGCATCCTACACACACGGGTCATATCTAGTTCAACTCTGCTTAGGAATCTGACAAGAACAGTAGCTCCTCTTCAGTCCAATACACATTACTTGCTGGGAACAGACGCGAGTGCTATTAGCAGTGTGTATGGCAATGGGAGCGTAATAGTGACTCTTCTTACCAGAAAACAACTCTTGCTCATAGGACGAAAAACTGCATGGGATTCAACTACATTTAGGACTGGGAAACAAACGCTATCTCACCTTACAAGAAACACACTCTGCTTTTGAGAAAAGAGCTCGCTTCTACTCTACTGTGTTGCCTATGGGGTCCGAACAGTGAGCTTGCTCAGAACAAAAGAACTGTGCTTCCTACACACAGGGTCCATATTTAGTTCAACTCTGCTTAGGAAACTGACAAGAACAATACCTCCTCTTCAGTACAATACACTGTACTTGCTGGGATAAGACACGAGTGCTCTTTGCACTGTGAATGGCAATGGGAGCACAATATTGACTTTCCTTTCCAGAAAACAACTCTTGCTCGTGGGACCAACAACTGCATGTGATTCAACTCCATTTAGGACTGGAAAACAAACGCTCCCTCGCCTTACAATCAACACACTCTGCTTTTGAGAAAAGAGCACTCTGCTACTCTACTCTGTTTCCTATAGGGCCAGAACAGTGAGCTTGCACAGAACAAAAGAACTGTGCTTCCTACACACACGGCCATATCTAGTTCAATTCTGCTTAGGAAACTGACAAGAACAGTAGATCCTCTTCAGTCCAATACACTGTATATGCTGGGAACAGACCAGAGTGCTATTTGCTTTTTGTATGACAATGGGAGCACAATAGTGACTCTTCTTACCAGAAAACAACTCTTGCTCATAGGACCAGAAACTGCATGTGATTCAACTCCATTTAGGACTGGGAAACAAACGCTAGCTCGCCTTACAAGAAACAAACTCTGCTTTTTAGGAAAGAGCACTCTTCTACTCTAATGTGTTTCCTATGGGGTCCGAACAGTGAGCTTGCTCCGAACAAAAGAACTGAGCTTCCTACACACATGGGCGATATCTAGTTCAACTCTGCTTAGGAAACTTACAAGAACAGTAGCTCCTGTTCAGTCAAATGCACATTACTTCCTGGGAACAGATGCCAGTGCTATTTGCACTGTGTATGGCAATGGGAGCGCAATAGTGACTCTTCTTACCAGAAAACAACTCTTGCTCATAGGACGAAATACTGCATGGGATTCAACTACATTTAGGACTGGGAAACAAACGCTAGCTCGCCTTACAAGAAACACACTCTGCTTTTGAGAAAAGAGCACTCTTCTACTCTACTGTGTTTACTATACGGCCAGAACAGTGAGCTTGCTCAGAACAAAAGAACTGTGCGTCCTACACACACGGGCCATATCTAGATCAATTCTGCTTAGGAAACTGACAAGAACAGTAGATCCTCTTCAGTCTAATACACTGTACTTGCTGGGAACAGATGCCAGTGCTATATGCCCTGTGTATGACAATGGGAGCGCACTAGTGACTCTTCTTACCAGAAAACAACTCTTGCTCGTAGGACCAGAAACTGCATGTGATACAACTCCATTTAGGACTGGGAAACAAACGCTAGCTCACCTTACAAGAAACACACTCTGCTTTTGAGAAAAGAGCACTCTTCTACTCTACTGTGTTTCCTATGGGGTCCGAACAGTCAGCTTGCTCAGAACAAAAGAACTGTGCTTCCTACACACGGGCTATATCTAGTTCAACTCTGCTTAGGAAACTGACAAGAACAGTAGATCCTCTTCAGTGCAATACACTGTACATGCTGGGAACAGACGCCAGTGCTATTTGCACTGTGTATGGCAATGGGAGCGCAAGAGTGACTCTTCTTACCACAGAACAAATCTTGCTCGTAGGACCAGAAACTGCATGTGATTCAACTCCATTTAGGACTGGGAAACAAACGCTAGCTTGCCTTACAAGAAACACACTCTACTTTTGAGAAAAGAACACTCTTCTACTCTGCTGTGTTTCCTATAGGGCCAAAACAGTGAGCTTGCTCAGAACAAAAAAACTGTGCTTCCTACACACACGGCCATATCTAGTTCAATTCTGTTTAGGAAACTGACAAGAACAGTAGATACCCTTCAGTCCAATACACTGTACATGCTGGGAACAGAGGCCAGTGCTATTTGCACTGTGTATGACAATGGGAGCACAATAGTGACTCTTCTTACCAGAAAACATCTCTTGCTCCTAGGACCAGAAACTGCATGTGATTCAACTCCCTTTAGGACTGGTAAACAAACGCAAGCTCTCCTTACAAGAAACAGACTCTGCTTTTTAGAAAAGAGCACTCTTCTACTCTAATGTGTTTCCTATGGGGTCCGAAAAGTGAGCTTGCTCAGAACAAAAGAACTGTGCTTCCTACACACACGGGCCATATCTAGTTCAACTCTGCTTAGGAAACTGACAAGAACAGTAGCTCCTCTTCATTCCAATACACTGTACTTGCTGGGAACAGACGCCTGTGCTATTTGCCCTGTGTATGACAGTGGGAGCACAATATTGACTCTTCTTACCATAAAACAATTCTTGCTCGTAGGACCAGAAACTGCATGGGATTCAACTCCATTTAGCACTGGGAAACAAACGCTAGCTCGCCTTACAAGAAACACACTCTTCTTTTGAGAAAAGAGCACTCTTTTATTCTACTGTGTTTCCTGTAGGGCCAAAACAGAGAGCTTGCTCAGAAAAAAAGAACTGTGCTTCCTACACACACGGGTCATATCTAGTTCAACTCTGCTTAGGAACCTGACAAGAACAGTAGATCCTCTTCAGTCTAATACACTGTACATGCTGGGAACAGACGACAGTGCTATTTGCCCTGTGTATGACAATGGAAGCCCAATAGTGACTCTTCTTACCAGAAAAAAACTCTTGCTCATAGGACCAGAAACTGCAAGTTATTCAACTCCACTTAGGACTAGGAAACAAACGCTAGCTCGCCTTACAAGAAACACGCTCTGCTTTGAGAAAAGGTCACACTTCTACTCTACTGTGTTTCCTATAGGGTCTGAACAGTGAGCTTGCTCAGAACAAAAGAACCGTGCTTCCTACACACACGGGCCATATCTAGTTCAACTCTGCTTAGGAAACTGAGAAGAACAGTAGATCCGCTTCAGTCCAATACACTGTACTTGCTGGGAACAGACGCCAGTGCTATTTGCACTGTGTATGGCAATGGGAGCGCAATAGTGACTCTTCTTACCAGAAAACAGCTCTTGCTCGTAGGACCAGAAACTGCATGTGATTCAACTCCATTTAGGACTGGGAAACAAACGCTAGCTTGCCTTCCAAGAAACAGACTCTGATTTTGAGAAAAGAGCACTCTTCTACTCTACTGTGTTGCCTATGGGGTCCGAACAGTGAGCTAGCTCAGAACAAAAGGACTGTGCTTCCTACACACACGGGCTATATCTAGTTCAACTCTGCTTAGGAAACTGACAAGAACAGTAGCTCCTCTTCAGTGCAATACACTGTACATGCTTGGAACAGACGCCAGTGCTATTTGCCCTGTGTATGACAATGGGAGCTCAAAAGTGATTCTTCTTACTAGAAATAACCTCTTGCTCGTAGGACCAGAAACTGCATGTGATAAACTCCATTTAGGAATGGGAAACAAACACTAGCTCGTCTTACAATAAACACACTCTGCTTTTGAGATAAGAGCACTCTTCCACTATACTGTTTTTCCTATTAGGCCACAACAGTGAGCTTGCTCAGAACAAAAGAACTGTGCTTCCTCCACACACGGGCCATATATAGTTTAACTCTGCTTAGGAAACTGACAAGAACAGTAGATCCTCTTCAGTCCAATACACTGTACTTGCTGGGAACAGACGCCAGTGCTATTTGCACTGTGAATGACAATGGGAGCGCAATAGTGACTCTTCTTACCAGAAAACAACTCTTGCTTGTAGAAGCAGAAACTGCATGGAATTCAACTACATTTAGGACTGGGAAACAAATGCGAGCACGCCTTACAAGAAACACACTCTGCTTTTGAGAAAAGGGCACTCCTCTACTCTACTGTGTTTCCTAAAGGGCCAGGCAAGTGAGCTTGCTCAGAACAAAAGAACTGTGCTTCCTACACACACGGGCCATATCTAGATCATTTCTGCTTAGGAAACTGACAAGAACAGTAGATCCTCTTAAGTCCAATACACTGTACTTGCTGTGAACAGATGCCAGTGTTATTTGCCCTGTGTGTGACAATGGGAGCACAATAAAGACTCTTCTTACCAGAAAACAACTGTTGCTCGTAGGACCAGAAACTGCATAAGATTCCATTCCATTTAGGACTGGAAAACAAATGCTAGCTCACCCTACAAGAAACACACTCTGCTTTTGAGAAAAGAGCACTCTTCTACTCTACTGTGTTTCCTGTGGGGTCCGAACAGTGAGCTTGCTCAGAACAAAAGAACTGTGCTTCCTACATACAAGGGCCATATCTAGTTCAACTCTGCTTAGGAAACTGACAAGAACAGTAGCTCCTCTTCAGTCCAATAAACTGTACTTGCTGGGAACAGACACGAGTGCTATTTGCACTGTGTATGGCAATGGGAGCACAATAATGGCTTTCTTTACCAGAAAACAACTCTTGCTTGTGGGACCAAAAACTGCATGTGATTCCACTCCATTTAGGACTGGGAAACAAACGCTAGCTCGTCTTACAAGAAACACACTCTGCTTTTGAGAAAAGAGCACTCTTCTACTCTACTGTGTTTCCTATAGGGCCAGAACAGTGAGCTTGCTCAGAACAAAAGAACTGTGCTTCCTACACACACGGCCATATCTAGTTCAATTCTGCTTAGGAAGCTGACAAGAACAGTAGATCCTCTTCAGTTCAATACACTGTACATGCTGGGAACAGAAGACATTGCTATTTGCCCTTTGTATGACAATGGGAGGACAATAGAGACTCTTCTTACCAGAAAACAACTCTTTCTCGTAGGACCAGAAACTGCATGTGATTCAACTCCATGTATGACTGGGAAACAAACGCTAGCTCGCCTTACAAGAAACAAACTCTGGTTTTTAGAAAAGAGCACTCTTCAACTCTAATGTGTTTCCTAAGGGGTCCGAACAGTGAGCTTGCTCAGAAAAAAATAACTGTGCTTCCTACACACACGGGCTATATCTAGTTCAACTCTGCTTAGGAAACTGACAAGAACAGTAGCTCCTCTTCATTCCAATACACTGTACTTCCTGGGAACAGACGCGAGTGCTATTTGCACTGTGTATGGCAATGGGAACACAATAGTGACTCTTCTTACCAGAAAACAAATCTTGCTCGTAGGACAAGAAACTGCATGTGATTTTACTCCATTTAGGACTGGCAAACAAACGCTACCTCGCCTTACAAGAAACACACTCTGCTTTTGAGAAAAGAGCACTCTTCTATTCTACTGTGTTTCCTATGGGGTCCGAACAGTCAGCTTGCTCAGAACAAAAGAACTGTGCTTCATACAAACACGGGCTATATCTGGTTCAACTCTGCTGAGGAAACTGACAAGAACAGTAGATCCTCTTAAGTGCAATACACTGTACATCCTGGGAACAGACGCCAGTGCTATTTGCACTGTTTATGGCAAAGGGAGCGCAGGAGTGACACTTCTTACCAGAAAACAACTCTTGCACGTAGGAAGAGAAACTGCATGTGATTCAACTCCATTTAGGACTGGGAAACAAACGCTAGCTTGCCTTACAGGAAACACACTCTGCTTTTGAGAAAAGAGCACACTTCTACTCTACTGTGTTTCCCAAATGGCCAGGACAGTGAGCTTGCTCAGAACAAAAGAACTGTGCTTCCTGCATACACGGGGCATATCTAGTTCAACTCTGCTTAGGAAACTGTCAAGAACTGTAGCTCCTATTCAGTCCAATACACTGTACTTGCTGGGAACAGACGCCAGTGCTATTTGCCCTGCATATGACAATGGGAGCACAGTATTGACTCTTCTTAACAGAAAACAACACTTGCTCATAGCAGCAGAACCTGCATGTGATTCAACTCCATTTAGGACTGGGTAACAAACACTAGCTCGCCTTACAAGAAACACACTCTGCTTTTGAGAAGAGAGCATTCATCTACTCTACTGTGTTGTCTATGGGGTCCGAACAGTGCGCTAGCTCAGAACGAAAAAACTGTGCTTCCTACACACACGGGCTATATCTAGTTCAACTCTGCTTAGAAAACTGACAAGAACAGTAGCTCCTCTTCAGTGCAATACACTGTAAATGCTGGGAACAGACCCCAGTGCTACTTGCCCTGTGTATGACAATGGGAGCGCAAAAGTGACTCTTCTTACTAGAAAACAACTCTTGCTCGTAGGACCAGAAACTGCATGTGATTCAACTCCATTTAGGACTGGGAAACAAACGCTAGCTCGCCTTACAAGAAACACAATCTGCTTTTGAGAAAACAGCACTCTTCTACTATACTGTTTTTCCTATTGGGCCACAACAGTGAGCTTGCTCAGAACAAAAGAACTGTGCTTCCTACACACACCTCCATATCTAGTTCAACTCTGCTTAGGAAACTGACAAGAACAGTAGATCCTCTTCAGTGCAATACACTGTACATGCTGGGTACAGACGCCATTGGTATTTGCCCTGTGTATGACAATGGGAGCGCAATAGTGACTCTTCTTACCAGAAAACAACTCTTGCTCTTAGGACCAGAAACTGCATGTGATTCAACTCCAATTTAGGTTGGGAAACAAACGCTAGCTTACATTCCAAGAAACACACTCTTCTTTTGAGAAAAGAGCACTATTCTACTCTACTGTGTTTCCTATGGGTTCGAACAGTGAGCTTGCTCAGAACAAAAGAACTGTGCTTCCTACACACACGGCCATATCTAGTTCAACTCTGTTTAGGAAACTGACAAGAACAGTAGCTCCTCTTCAGTCCAATACACTGTACATGCTGGGAACAGACGCCAGTGCTATTTGCCCTGTGTATGACAGTGGGAGCGCAATAGTGACTCTTCTTACCAGAAAACAACTCTTGCTCGTAGGACCAGAAAATGCCTGTGATTCAACTCCCATTTAGGACTGGGAAACAATCGCTAGCTCGCCTTACAAGAAACACACTCTGTTTTTGAGAAAAGAGCACTCTTCTACTCTACTGTGTTTCCTCTATGGCCAGAACAGTGAGCTTGCTCAGAACAAAAGAAATGTGCTTCCTACACACACGGGCCATATATAGTTTAACTCTGCTTAGGAAACTGACAAGAACAGTAGCTCCTCTTCAGTCCAATACACTGTACATGCTGGGAACAAATGCCAGTGCGATTTGCACTGTGTATGGCAATGATAGCACAATAGTGACTCTTCTTACCAGAAAACAACTCTTGCTCTTAGGACCAGAAACTGCATGTGATTCAACTCCATTTAGAACTGGGAAACAAACACTAGCTCGCCTTACAAGAAACACTTTCTGCTTTTGAGAAAAGAGCACTCTTCTACTCTACTGTGTTTCCTATAGGGACAGAACAGTGTGCTTGCTCAGAACAAAAGAACTGTGCTTCCTACGCACACGTGCCATATCTAGTTAAACTCTGCTTAGGAAACTGACAAGAACAGTAGTTCCTCTTCAGTCCAATACACTGTACTTGCTGGGAACAGACGCGAGGGCTATTTTTACTGTGTATGGCAATGGGAGGGCAATAGTGACTCTTCTTGCCAGAAAACAACTCTTGCTCATAGGACCAAAAACTACATTTGATTCACCTTCATTTTAGACTGGGAAACAAACGCTAGCTAGACTTACAAGAAACACACTCTACTTTTGAGAAAAGAGCATTCCTCTACTCTATTGTGTTTAATATAGGGCCAGAACAGTGAGCTTGGTCAGAACAAAAGAACTGTGATTCCTACACACACGGCCATATCTAGTTCAATTCTGCTGACGAAACTGACAAGAACAGTAGCCTCTCTTCAGTCCAATACACTGTACTTGCTGGGAACAGACGCGAGTGCTATTTGCACTGTGTATGGCAAAGGGAGCGCAAAATGGACTCTTCTTACCAGAAAACAACTCTCGCTCGTAGGACCAGAAACTGCATGTGTATTTCAACTCCATTTAGGCCTGGGAAACAAACACTAGCTCGCCTTACAACAAACACACTCTGCTTTTGACAAAAGAGCACTCTTCTACTCTACTGTGTTTCCTATGGGGTCCAAACAGAGAACTTGCTCAGAACAAAAGAACTGTGCTTCCTACACTCGGGCCATATCTAGTTCAACTCTGCTGAGGAAAATGACAAGAACAGTAGCTCCTCTTCAGTCCAATACACTGTACTTGCTGGCAACAGATGCCAGTGCTATTTGCACTGTGTATGGCAATGGGAGCACAATAGTGACTTTCCTTACAAGAAAGCAACTCTTGCTCATAGGACCAAAAACTGCATGTGATTCAACTCCATTTAGGACTGGGAAACAAATGCTAGCTCGCCTTACAAGAAACACACTCTGCTTTTGAGAAAAGAGCACTCTTCTACTCTACTGTGTTTCCTATGGGCTCCGAACAGTGAGCTTGCTCAGAACAAAAGAACTGTGCTTCCTACACACACGGTCCATATCTAGTTCAACTCTGCTTAGGAAAATGACAAGAACAATACCTCCTCTTCAGTCCAATACACTGTACTTGCTGGGAAAATTTGCATGTGCTATTTGCACTGTGTATGAAAAAGGGAGCGCAATAGTGACTTTCCTTACCAGAAAACAACTCTTGCTCGTGGGACCAAAAACTGCATGTGATTCAACTCCATTTAGGACTGGGAAACAAACGCTACCTCGCCTTACAAGAAACACACTCTGCTTTTGAGAAAAGAACACTCTTCTACTCTACTGTATTTCGTATAGGGCCAATATAGTGAGCTTGCTCAGAACAAAAGAACTGTGCTTCATACACACACGGCCATATCTAGTTCAATTCTGCTTAGGAAACTGAGAAGAACAGTAGATCCTCTTCAGTCCAATAGACTGTACATGCTGGGAACAGACGCCAGTGCTATTTGCCCTGTGTATGACAATGGGAGCGCAATAGTGACTCTTCTTACCATAAAACAACTCTTGCTCGTAGGAACAGAAACTGCATGTGATTCAACTCCATTTAGGACTGGGAAACAAACACTAGCTCGCCTTACAAGAAACACACTCTGCTTTTGAGAATGACCACTCTTCTACTCTACTGTGTTTCCTATGGTGTCCGAACAGTCAGCTTGCTCAGAACAAAAGAACTGTGCTTCCTACACACGGGCTATATATAGTTCAACTCTGCTTAGGAAACTGACAAGAACAGTAGATCTCCTTCAGTGCAAAACACTGTACATGCTGGGAACAGACGCCAGTGCTATTTGCACTGTGTATGGCAATGGGAGCGCAATAGTGACTCTTCTTACCAGAAAACAACTCTTGCTCGTAGGACCAGAAATTGCATGGGATTCAACTCCGTTTCTGACTGGGAAATAAACACTAGCTAGCCTTACAAGAAACACACTCTGCTTTTGAGAAAAGAGCACTCTTCTGCTCTACTGTGTTTACTATGGTGTCCGAAAATTGAGCTTGCTCAGAACAAAAGAACTGTGCTTCACACACACGGGCCATATCTAGTTCAACTCTGCTTAGAAAACTGACAAGAACAGTAGCTCCTCTTCTGTCCAATACACTGTACTTGCTGGGAACAGACGAGAGTGCTATTTGCACTGTGTATGACAATGGTAGCACAATAGTGACTCTTTTTACCAGAAAACAACTCTTGCTCATAGGACCAGAAACTGCATGTGATTCAACTCCGTTTAGGACTGGGAATCAAACACTAGCTTGCCTTACATGAAACACACTCTGCTTCTGATAAAAAAGAGCACTCTTCTACTCTTCTGTGTTTCCTATAGGTCCAGAACAGTGAGCTTGCTCAGAACAAAAGAACTGTGCTTCCTACACACACGGGCCATATCTAGTTCAACTCTGCTTAGGAAACTGACAAGAACAGTAGCTCCTCTTCAGTCCAATACACTGTACTTGCTGGGAACAGACGCGAGTGCTATTTGCACTGTTTATGGCAAAGGGAACACAATAGTGACTTTCCTTACCAGAAAACATCCCTTGCTCGTAGGACCAGAAACTGCATGTGATTCCACTCCATTTAGGACTGGGAAACAAACGCTAGCTCGCCTTACAAGAAACACACTCTGCTTTTGAGAAAAGAGCACTCTTCTATTCTACTGTGTTTCCTATGGGGTCCGAACAGTGACCTTGCTCAGAACAAAAGAACTGTGCTTCCTACACACACGGGCCATATCTAGTTCAACTCTGCTTAGGAAACTGACAAGAACAGTAGATCATCTTCAGTCCAATACACTGTACATGCCGGGAACAGACGCCAGTGCTATTTGCCCTCTGTATGACAATGGGAGCACAATAGTGACTCTTCTTACCAGAAAAAACTCTTGCTCATAGGACCAGAAACTGCATGTGATTCAACTCCATATAGGACTGGGAAACAAACGCTAGCTCGCCTTACAAGAAACACACTCTGCTTTTGAGTAAAGAGCACTCTTCTATTCTACTGTGTTTCCTATGGGGTCCGAACAGTGAGCTTGCTCAGAACAAAGAACTATGCTTCCTACACACACGGGCCATATCTAGTTCAACTCTGCTTAGGAAACTGACAAGAGCAGTAGCTCCTCTTCAGTCCAATACACTGTACTTGCTGGGAACAGACACGAGTGCTATTTGCACTGTGTATGGCAAAGGGAACACAATAGTGACTTTCCTTTCCAGAAAACAACTCTTGCTCGAAGAACCAGAAACTGCATGTGATTCAACTCCATTTAGGACTGGGAAACAAATGCAAGCTCTCCTTATAAGAAACACACTCTGCTTTTGAGAAAAGAGCACTCTTCTACTCTACTGTGTTTCCTATAGGGCCAGAACAGTGAGCTTGCTCAGAACAAAAGAACTGTGCTTTTACACACACGGCCATATCTAGTTCAATTCTGCTTAGGAAGCTGACAAGAACAGTAGATCCTCTTCAGTTCAATACACTGTACATGCTGGGAACAGAAGACAGTGCTATTTGCCCTTTGTATGACAATGGGAGGACAATAGAGACTCTTCTTACCAGAAAACAACTCTTTCTCGTAGGACCAGAAACTGCATGTGATTCAACTCCATGTATGACTGGGAAACAAACGCTAGCTCGCCTTACAAGAAACAAACTCTGGTTTTTAGAAAAGAGCACTCTTCAACTCTAATGTGTTTCCTAAGGGGTCCGAACAGTGAGCTTGCTCAGAAAAAAATAACTGTGCTTCCTACACACACAGGCTATATCTAGTTCAACTCTGCTTAGGAAACTGACAAGAACAGTAGCTCCTCTTCATTCCAATACACTGTACTTCCTGGGAACAGACGCGAGTGCTATTTGCACTGTGTATGGCAATGGGAACACAACAGTGACTCTTCTTACCAGAAAACAACTCTTGCTCGTAGGACAAGAAACTGCATGTGATTTTACTCCATTTAGGACTGGCAAACAAATGCTACCTCGCCTTACAAGAAACACTCTCTATCTTTGAGAAAAGAGCACTCTTCTATTCTACTGTGTTTCCTATGGGGTCCGAACAGTCAGCTTGCTCAGAACAAAAGAACTGTGCTTCATACAAGCACGGGCTATATCTGGTTCAACACTGCTGAGGAAACTGACAAGAACAGTAGATCCTCTTAAGTGCAATACACTGTACATCCTGGGAACAGACGCCAGTGCTATTTGCACTGTTTATGGCAAAGGGAGCGCAAGAGTGACACTTCTTACCAGAAAACAACTCTTGCACGTAGGAAGAGAAACTGCATGTGATTCAACTCCATTTAGGACTGGGAAACAAACGCTAGCTTGCCTTACAGGAAACACACTCTGCTTTTGAGAAAAGAGCACTCTTCTACTCTATTGTGTTTCCTAAATGGCCAGGACAGTGAGCTTCCTCAGAACAAAAGAACTGTGCTTCCTGCATACACGGGGCATATCTAGTTCAACTCTGCTTAGGAAACTGACAAGAACAGTAGCTCCTCTTCATTCCAATACACTGTACTTGCTGGGAACAGACGCCAGTGCTATTTGCCCTGCATATGACAATGGGAGCACTGTATTGACTCTTCTTAACAGAAAACAGCACTTGCTCATAGCAGCAGAACCTGCATGTGATTCAACTCCATTTAGGACTGGGAAACAAACGCTAGCTCGCCTTACAAGAAACAAACTCTGCTTTTTAGGAAAGAGCACTCTTCTACTCTAATGTGTTTCCTATGGGGTCCGAACAGTGAGCTTGCTCCGAACAAAAGAACTGAGCTTCCTACACACATGGGCGATATCTAGTTCAACTCTGCTTAGGAAACTTACAAGAACAGTAGCTCCTGTTCAGTCAAATGCACATTACTTCCTGGGAACAGATGCCAGTGCTATTTGCACTGTGTATGGCAATGGGAGCGCAATAGTGACTCTTCTTACCAGAAAACAACTCTTGCTCATAGGACGAAATACTGCATGGGATTCAACTACATTTAGGACTGGGAAACAAACGCTAGCTCGCCTTACAAGAAACACACTCTGCTTTTGAGAAAAGAGCACTCTTCTACTCTACTGTGTTTACTATACGGCCAGAACAGTGAGCTTGCTCAGAACAAAAGAACTGTGCTTCCTACACACACGGGCCATATCTAGATCAATTCTGCTTAGGAAACTGACAAGAACAGTAGATCCTCTTCAGTCTAATACACTGTACTTGCTGGGAACAGATGCCAGTGCTATATGCCCTGTGTATGACAATGGGAGCGCACTAGTGACTCTTCTTACCAGAAAACAACTCTTGCTCGTAGGACCAGAAACTGCATGTGATACAACTCCATTTAGGACTGGGAAACAAACGCTAGCTCACCTTACAAGAAACACACTCTGCTTTTGAGAAAAGAGCACTCTTCTACTCTACTGTGTTTCCTATGGGGTCCGAACAGTCAGCTTGCTCAGAACAAAAGAACTGTGCTTCCTACACACGGGCTATATCTAGTTCAACTCTGCTTAGGAAACTGACAAGAACAGTAGATCCTCTTCAGTGCAATACACTGTACATGCTGGGAACAGACGCCAGTGCTATTTGCACTGTGTATGGCAATGGGAGCGCAAGAGTGACTCTTCTTACCAGAGAACAAATCTTGCTCGTAGGACCAGAAACTGCATGTGATTCAACTCCATTTAGGACTGGGAAACAAACGCTAGCTTGCCTTACAAGAAACACACTCTACTTTTGAGAAAAGAACACTCTTCTACTCTGCTGTGTTTCCTATAGGGCCAAAACAGTGAGCTTGCTCAGAACAAAAAAACTGTGCTTCCTACACACACGGCCATATCTAGTTCAATTCTGTTTAGGAAACTGACAAGAACAGTAGATACCCTTCAGTCCAATACACTGTACATGCTGGGAACAGAGGCCAGTGCTATTTGCACTGTGTATGACAATGGGAGCACAATAGTGACTCTTCTTACCAGAAAACATCTCTTGCTCCTAGGACCAGAAACTGCATGTGATTCAACTCCCTTTAGGACTGGTAAACAAACGCAAGCTCTCCTTACAAGAAACAGACTCTGCTTTTTAGAAAAGAGCACTCTTCTACTCTAATGTGTTTCCTATGGGGTCCGAAAAGTGAGCTTGCTCAGAACAAAAGAACTGTGCTTCCTACACACACGGGCCATATCTAGTTCAACTCTGCTTAGGAAACTGACAAGAACAGTAGCTCCTCTTCATTCCAATACACTGTACTTGCTGGGAACAGACGCCTGTGCTATTTGCCCTGTGTATGACAGTGGGAGCACAATATTGACTCTTCTTACCATAAAACAATTCTTGCTCGTAGGACCAGAAACTGCATGGGATTCAACTCCATTTAGCACTGGGAAACAAACGCTAGCTCGCCTTACAAGAAACACACTCTTCTTTTGAGAAAAGAGCACTCTTTTATTCTACTGTGTTTCCTGTAGGGCCAAAACAGAGAGCTTGCTCAGAAAAAAAGAACTGTGCTTCCTACACACACGGGTCATATCTAGTTCAACTCTGCTTAGGAACCTGACAAGAACAGTAGATCCTCTTCAGTCTAATACACTGTACATGCTGGGAACAGACGACAGTGCTATTTGCCCTGTGTATGACAATGGAAGCCCAATAGTGACTCTTCTTACCAGAAAAAAACTCTTGCTCATAGGACCAGAAACTGCAAGTTATTCAACTCCACTTAGGACTAGGAAACAAACGCTAGCTCGCCTTACAAGAAACACGCTCTGCTTTGAGAAAAGGTCACACTTCTACTCTACTGTGTTTCCTATAGGGTCTGAACAGTGAGCTTGCTCAGAACAAAAGAACCGTGCTTCCTACACACACGGGCCATATCTAGTTCAACTCTGCTTAGGAAACTGAGAAGAACAGTAGATCCGCTTCAGTCCAATACACTGTACTTGCTGGGAACAGACGCCAGTGCTATTTGCACTGTGTATGGCAATGGGAGCGCAATAGTGACTCTTCTTACCAGAAAACAGCTCTTGCTCGTAGGACCAGAAACTGCATGTGATTCAACTCCATTTAGGACTGGGAAACAAACGCTAGCTTGCCTTCCAAGAAACAGACTCTGATTTTGAGAAAAGAGCACTCTTCTACTCTACTGTGTTGCCTATGGGGTCCGAACAGTGAGCTAGCTCAGAACAAAAGGACTGTGCTTCCTACACACACGGGCTATATCTAGTTCAACTCTGCTTAGGAAACTGACAAGAACAGTAGCTCCTCTTCAGTGCAATACACTGTACATGCTTGGAACAGACGCCAGTGCTATTTGCCCTGTGTATGACAATGGGAGCTCAAAAGTGATTCTTCTTACTAGAAATAACCTCTTGCTCGTAGGACCAGAAACTGCATGTGATAAACTCCATTTAGGAATGGGAAACAAACACTAGCTCGTCTTACAATAAACACACTCTGCTTTTGAGATAAGAGCACTCTTCCACTATACTGTTTTTCCTATTAGGCCACAACAGTGAGCTTGCTCAGAACAAAAGAACTGTGCTTCCTCCACACACGGGCCATATATAGTTTAACTCTGCTTAGGAAACTGACAAGAACAGTAGATCCTCTTCAGTCCAATACACTGTACTTGCTGGGAACAGACGCCAGTGCTATTTGCACTGTGAATGACAATGGGAGCGCAATAGTGACTCTTCTTACCAGAAAACAACTCTTGCTTGTAGAAGCAGAAACTGCATGGAATTCAACTACATTTAGGACTGGGAAACAAATGCGAGCACGCCTTACAAGAAACACACTCTGCTTTTGAGAAAAGGGCACTCCTCTACTCTACTGTGTTTCCTAAAGGGCCAGGCAAGTGAGCTTGCTCAGAACAAAAGAACTGTGCTTCCTACACACACGGGCCATATCTAGATCATTTCTGCTTAGGAAACTGACAAGAACAGTAGATCCTCTTAAGTCCAATACACTGTACTTGCTGTGAACAGATGCCAGTGTTATTTGCCCTGTGTGTGACAATGGGAGCACAATAAAGACTCTTCTTACCAGAAAACAACTGTTGCTCGTAGGACCAGAAACTGCATAAGATTCAATTCCATTTAGGACTGGAAAACAAATGCTAGCTCACCCTACAAGAAACACACTCTGCTTTTGAGAAAAGAGCACTCTTCTACTCTACTGTGTTTCCTGTGGGGTCCGAACAGTGAGCTTGCTCAGAACAAAAGAACTGTGCTTCCTACATACAAGGGCCATATCTAGTTCAACTCTGCTTAGGAAACTGACAAGAACAGTAGCTCCTCTTCAGTCCAATAAACTGTACTTGCTGGGAACAGACACGAGTGCTATTTGCACTGTGTATGGCAATGGGAGCACAATAATGGCTTTCTTTACCAGAAAACAACTCTTGCTTGTGGGACCAAAAACTGCATGTGATTCCACTCCATTTAGGACTGGGAAACAAACGCTAGCTCGTCTTACAAGAAACACACTCTGCTTTTGAGAAAAGAGCACTCTTCTACTCTACTGTGTTTCCTATAGGGCCAGAACAGTGAGCTTGCTCAGAACAAAAGAACTGTGCTTCCTACACACACGGCCATATCTAGTTCAATTCTGCTTAGGAAGCTGACAAGAACAGTAGATCCTCTTCAGTTCAATACACTGTACATGCTGGGAACAGAAGACATTGCTATTTGCCCTTTGTATGACAATGGGAGGACAATAGAGACTCTTCTTACCAGAAAACAACTCTTTCTCGTAGGACCAGAAACTGCATGTGATTCAACTCCATGTATGACTGGGAAACAAACGCTAGCTCGCCTTACAAGAAACAAACTCTGGTTTTTAGAAAAGAGCACTCTTCAACTCTAATGTGTTTCCTAAGGGGTCCGAACAGTGAGCTTGCTCAGAAAAAAATAACTGTGCTTCCTACACACACGGGCTATATCTAGTTCAACTCTGCTTAGGAAACTGACAAGAACAGTAGCTCCTCTTCATTCCAATACACTGTACTTCCTGGGAACAGACGCGAGTGCTATTTGCACTGTGTATGGCAATGGGAACACAATAGTGACTCTTCTTACCAGAAAACAAATCTTGCTCGTAGGACAAGAAACTGCATGTGATTTTACTCCATTTAGGACTGGCAAACAAACGCTACCTCGCCTTACAAGAAACACACTCTGCTTTTGAGAAAAGAGCACTCTTCTATTCTACTGTGTTTCCTATGGGGTCCGAACAGTCAGCTTGCTCAGAACAAAAGAACTGTGCTTCATACAAACACGGGCTATATCTGGTTCAACTCTGCTGAGGAAACTGACAAGAACAGTAGATCCTCTTAAGTGCAATACACTGTACATCCTGGGAACAGACGCCAGTGCTATTTGCACTGTTTATGGCAAAGGGAGCGCAGGAGTGACACTTCTTACCAGAAAACAACTCTTGCACGTAGGAAGAGAAACTGCATGTGATTCAACTCCATTTAGGACTGGGAAACAAACGCTAGCTTGCCTTACAGGAAACACACTCTGCTTTTGAGAAAAGAGCACACTTCTACTCTACTGTGTTTCCCAAATGGCCAGGACAGTGAGCTTGCTCAGAACAAAAGAACTGTGCTTCCTGCATACACGGGGCATATCTAGTTCAACTCTGCTTAGGAAACTGTCAAGAACTGTAGCTCCTATTCAGTCCAATACACTGTACTTGCTGGGAACAGACGCCAGTGCTATTTGCCCTGCATATGACAATGGGAGCACAGTATTGACTCTTCTTAACAGAAAACAACACTTGCTCATAGCAGCAGAACCTGCATGTGATTCAACTCCATTTAGGACTGGGTAACAAACACTAGCTCGCCTTACAAGAAACACACTCTGCTTTTGAGAAGAGAGCATTCATCTACTCTACTGTGTTGTCTATGGGGTCCGAACAGTGCGCTAGCTCAGAACGAAAAAACTGTGCTTCCTACACACACGGGCTATATCTAGTTCAACTCTGCTTAGAAAACTGACAAGAACAGTAGCTCCTCTTCAGTGCAATACACTGTAAATGCTGGGAACAGACCCCAGTGCTACTTGCCCTGTGTATGACAATGGGAGCGCAAAAGTGACTCTTCTTACTAGAAAACAACTCTTGCTCGTAGGACCAGAAACTGCATGTGATTCAACTCCATTTAGGACTGGGAAACAAACGCTAGCTCGCCTTACAAGAAACACAATCTGCTTTTGAGAAAACAGCACTCTTCTACTATACTGTTTTTCCTATTGGGCCACAACAGTGAGCTTGCTCAGAACAAAAGAACTGTGCTTCCTACACACACCTCCATATCTAGTTCAACTCTGCTTAGGAAACTGACAAGAACAGTAGATCCTCTTCAGTGCAATACACTGTACATGCTGGGTACAGACGCCATTGGTATTTGCCCTGTGTATGACAATGGGAGCGCAATAGTGACTCTTCTTACCAGAAAACAACTCTTGCTCTTAGGACCAGAAACTGCATGTGATTCAACTCCAATTTAGGTTGGGAAACAAACGCTAGCTTACATTCCAAGAAACACACTCTTCTTTTGAGAAAAGAGCACTATTCTACTCTACTGTGTTTCCTATGGGTTCGAACAGTGAGCTTGCTCAGAACAAAAGAACTGTGCTTCCTACACGCACGGCCATATCTAGTTCAACTCTGTTTAGGAAACTGACAAGAACAGTAGCTCCTCTTCAGTCCAATACACTGTACATGCTGGGAACAGACGCCAGTGCTATTTGCCCTGTGTATGACAGTGGGAGCGCAATAGTGACTCTTCTTACCAGAAAACAACTCTTGCTCGTAGGACCAGAAAATGCCTGTGATTCAACTCCCATTTAGGACTGGGAAACAATCGCTAGCTCGCCTTACAAGAAACACACTCTGTTTTTGAGAAAAG
Organism: Peromyscus eremicus; assembly: GCF_949786415.1. NCBI lineage: Eukaryota > Metazoa > Chordata > Mammalia > Rodentia > Cricetidae > Peromyscus > Peromyscus eremicus. The sequence goes on from NW_026734640.1 coordinate 103,948, forward strand.
AGCACTCTTCTACTCTACTGTGTTTCCTCTATGGCCAGAACAGTGAGCTTGCTCAGAACAAAAGAAATGTGCTTCCTACACACACGGGCCATATATAGTTTAACTCTGCTTAGGAAACTGACAAGAACAGTAGCTCCTCTTCAGTCCAATACACTGTACATGCTGGGAACAAATGCCAGTGCGATTTGCACTGTGTATGGCAATGATAGCACAATAGTGACTCTTCTTACCAGAAAACAACTCTTGCTCTTAGGACCAGAAACTGCATGTGATTCAACTCCATTTAGAACTGGGAAACAAACACTAGCTCGCCTTACAAGAAACACTTTCTGCTTTTGAGAAAAGAGCACTCTTCTACTCTACTGTGTTTCCTATAGGGACAGAACAGTGTGCTTGCTCAGAACAAAAGAACTGTGCTTCCTACGCACACGTGCCATATCTAGTTAAACTCTGCTTAGGAAACTGACAAGAACAGTAGTTCCTCTTCAGTCCAATACACTGTACTTGCTGGGAACAGACGCGAGGGCTATTTTTACTGTGTATGGCAATGGGAGGGCAATAGTGACTCTTCTTGCCAGAAAACAACTCTTGCTCATAGGACCAAAAACTACATTTGATTCACCTCCATTTTAGACTGGGAAACAAACGCTAGCTAGACTTACAAGAAACACACTCTACTTTTGAGAAAAGAGCATTCCTCTACTCTATTGTGTTTAATATAGGGCCAGAACAGTGAGCTTGGTCAGAACAAAAGAACTGTGATTCCTACACACACGGCCATATCTAGTTCAATTCTGCTGACGAAACTGACAAGAACAGTAGCCTCTCTTCAGTCCAATACACTGTACTTGCTGGGAACAGACGCGAGTGCTATTTGCACTGTGTATGGCAAAGGGAGCGCAAAATGGACTCTTCTTACCAGAAAACAACTCTCGCTCGTAGGACCAGAAACTGCATGTGTATTTCAACTCCATTTAGGCCTGGGAAACAAACACTAGCTCGCCTTACAACAAACACACTCTGCTTTTGACAAAAGAGCACTCTTCTACTCTACTGTGTTTCCTATGGGGTCCAAACAGAGAACTTGCTCAGAACAAAAGAACTGTGCTTCCTACACTCGGGCCATATCTAGTTCAACTCTGCTGAGGAAAATGACAAGAACAGTAGCTCCTCTTCAGTCCAATACACTGTACTTGCTGGCAACAGATGCCAGTGCTATTTGCACTGTGTATGGTAATGGAAGCACAATAGTGACTTTCCTTACAAGAAAGCAACTCTTGCTCATAGGACCAAAAACTGCATGTGATTCAACTCCATTTAGGACTGGGAAACAAATGCTAGCTCGCCTTACAAGAAACACACTCTGCTTTTGAGAAAAGAGCACTCTTCTACTCTACTGTGTTTCCTATGGGCTCCGAACAGTGAGCTTGCTCAGAACAAAAGAACTGTGCTTCCTACACACACGGTCCATATCTAGTTCAACTCTGCTTAGGAAAATGACAAGAACAATACCTCCTCTTCAGTCCAATACACTGTACTTGCTGGGAAAATTTGCATGTGCTATTTGCACTGTGTATGAAAAAGGGAGCGCAATAGTGACTTTCCTTACCAGAAAACAACTCTTGCTCGTGGGACCAAAAACTGCATGTGATTCAACTCCATTTAGGACTGGGAAACAAACGCTACCTCGCCTTACAAGAAACACACTCTGCTTTTGAGAAAAGAACACTCTTCTACTCTACTGTATTTCGTATAGGGCCAATATAGTGAGCTTGCTCAGAACAAAAGAACTGTGCTTCATACACACACGGCCATATCTAGTTCAATTCTGCTTAGGAAACTGAGAAGAACAGTAGATCCTCTTCAGTCCAATAGACTGTACATGCTGGGAACAGACGCCAGTGCTATTTGCCCTGTGTATGACAATGGGAGCGCAATAGTGACTCTTCTTACCATAAAACAACTCTTGCTCGTAGGAACAGAAACTGCATGTGATTCAACTCCATTTAGGACTGGGAAACAATCACTAGCTCGCCTTACAAGAAACACACTCTGCTTTTGAGAATGACCACTCTTCTACTCTACTGTGTTTCCTATGGTGTCCGAACAGTCAGCTTGCTCAGAACAAAAGAACTGTGCTTCCTACACACGGGCTATATATAGTTCAACTCTGCTTAGGAAACTGACAAGAACAGTAGATCTCCTTCAGTGCAAAACACTGTACATGCTGGGAACAGACGCCAGTGCTATTTGCACTGTGTATGGCAATGGGAGCGCAATAGTGACTCTTCTTACCAGAAAACAACTCTTGCTCGTAGGACCAGAAATTGCATGGGATTCAACTCCGTTTCTGACTGGGAAATAAACACTAGCTAGCCTTACAAGAAACACACTCTGCTTTTGAGAAAAGAGCACTCTTCTGCTCTACTGTGTTTACTATGGTGTCCGAAAATTGAGCTTGCTCAGAACAAAAGAACTGTGCTTCACACACACGGGCCATATCTAGTTCAACTCTGCTTAGAAAACTGACAAGAACAGTAGCTCCTCTTCTGTCCAATACACTGTACTTGCTGGGAACAGACGAGAGTGCTATTTGCACTGTGTATGACAATGGTAGCACAATAGTGACTCTTTTTACCAGAAAACAACTCTTGCTCATAGGACCAGAAACTGCATGTGATTCAACTCCGTTTAGGACTGGGAATCAAACACTAGCTTGCCTTACATGAAACACACTCTGCTTCTGATAAAAAAGAGCACTCTTCTACTCTTCTGTGTTTCCTATAGGTCCAGAACAGTGAGCTTGCTCAGAACAAAAGAACTGTGCTTCCTACACACACGGGCCATATCTAGTTCAACTCTGCTTAGGAAACTGACAAGAACAGTAGCTCCTCTTCAGTCCAATACACTGTACTTGCTGGGAACAGACGCGAGTGCTATTTGCACTGTTTATGGCAAAGGGAACACAATAGTGACTTTCCTTACCAGAAAACATCCCTTGCTCGTAGGACCAGAAACTGCATGTGATTCCACTCCATTTAGGACTGGGAAACAAAAGCTAGCTCGCCTTACAAGAAACACACTCTGCTTTTGAGAAAAGAGCACTCTTCTATTCTACTGTGTTTCCTATGGGGTCCGAACAGTGACCTTGCTCAGAACAAAAGAACTGTGCTTCCTACACACACGGGCCATATCTAGTTCAACTCTGCTTAGGAAACTGACAAGAACAGTAGATCATCTTCAGTCCAATACACTGTACATGCTGGGAACAGACGCCAGTGCTATTTGCCCTCTGTATGACAATGGGAGCGCAATAGTGACTCTTCTTACCAGAAAAAACTCTTGCTCATAGGACCAGAAACTGCATGTGATTCAACTCCATATAGGACTGGGAAACAAACGCTAGCTCGCCTTACAAGAAACACACTCTGCTTTTGAGTAAAGAGCACTCTTCTATTCTACTGTGTTTCCTATGGGGTCCGAACAGTGAGCTTGCTCAGAACAAAGAACTATGCTTCCTACACACACGGGCCATATCTAGTTCAACTCTGCTTAGGAAACTGACAAGAGTAGTAGCTCCTCTTCAGTCCAATACACTGTACTTGCTGGGAACAGACACGAGTGCTATTTGCACTGTGTATGGCAAAGGGAACACAATAGTGACTTTCCTTTCCAGAAAACAACTCTTGCTCGAAGAACCAGAAACTGCATGTGATTCAACTCCATTTAGGACTGGGAAACAAATGCAAGCTCTCCTTATAAGAAACACACTCTGCTTTTGAGAAAAGAGCACTCTTCTACTCTACTGTGTTTCCTATAGGGCCAGAACAGTGAGCTTGCTCAGAACAAAAGAACTGTGCTTCCTACACACACGGCCATATCTAGTTCAATTCTGCTTAGGAAGCTGACAAGAACAGTAGATCCTCTTCAGTTCAATACACTGTACATGCTGGGAACAGAAGACAGTGCTATTTGCCCTTTGTATGACAATGGGAGGACAATAGAGACTCTTCTTACCAGAAAACAACTCTTTCTCGTAGGACCAGAAACTGCATGTGATTCAACTCCATGTATGACTGGGAAACAAACGCTAGCTCGCCTTACAAGAAACAAACTCTGGTTTTTAGAAAAGAGCACTCTTCAACTCTAATGTGTTTCCTAAGGGGTCCGAACAGTGAGCTTGCTCAGAAAAAAATAACTGTGCTTCCTACACACACAGGCTATATCTAGTTCAACTCTGCTTAGGAAACTGACAAGAACAGTAGCTCCTCTTCATTCCAATACACTGTACTTCCTGGGAACAGACGCGAGTGCTATTTGCACTGTGTATGGCAATGGGAACACAATAGTGACTCTTCTTACCAGAAAACAACTCTTGCTCGTAGGACAAGAAACTGCATGTGATTTTACTCCATTTAGGACTGGCAAACAAATGCTACCTCGCCTTACAAGAAACACTCTCTGCTTTTGAGAAAAGAGCACTCTTCTATTCTACTGTGTTTCCTATGGGGTCCGAACAGTCAGCTTGCTCAGAACAAAAGAACTGTGCTTCATACAAACACGGGCTATATCTGGTTCAACACTGCTGAGGAAACTGACAAGAACAGTAGATCCTCTTAAGTGCAATACACTGTACATCCTGGGAACAGACGCCAGTGCTATTTGCACTGTTTATGGCAAAGGGAGCGCAAGAGTGACACTTCTTACCAGAAAACAACTCTTGCACGTAGGAAGAGAAACTGCATGTGATTCAACTCCATTTAGGACTGGGAAACAAACGCTAGCTTGCCTTACAGGAAACACACTCTGCTTTTGAGAAAAGAGCACTCTTCTACTCTATTGTGTTTCCTAAATGGCCAGGACAGTGAGCTTGCTCAGAACAAAAGAACTGTGCTTCCTGCATACACGGGGCATATCTAGTTCAACTCTGCTTAGGAAACTGACAAGAACAGTAGCTCCTCTTCATTCCAATACACTGTACTTTCTGGGAACAGACGCCAGTGCTATTTGCCCTGCATATGACAGTGGGAGCACTGTATTGACTCTTCTTAACAGAAAACAGCACTTGCTCATAGCAGCAGAACCTGCATGTGATTCAACTCCATTTAGGACTGGGTAACAAACACTAGCTCGCCTTACAAGAAACACACTCTGCTTTTGAGAAGAGAGCATTCTTCTACTCTACTGTGTTGTCTATGGGGTCCGAACAGTGCACTAGCTCAGAACGAAAAAACTGTGCTTCCTACACACACGGGCTATATCTAGTTCAACTCTGCTTAGAAAACTGACAAGAACAGTAGCTCCTCTTCAGTGCAATACACTGTAAATGCTGGGAACAGACCCCAGTGCTACTTGCCCTGTGTATGACAATGGGAGCGCAAAAGTGACTCTTCTTACTAGAAAACAACTCTTGCTTGTAGGACCAGAAACTGCATGTGATTCAACTCCATTTAGGACTGGGAAACAAACGCTAGCTCGCCTTACAAGAAACACAATCTGCTTTTGAGAAAACAGCACTCTTCTACTATACTGTTTTTCCTATTGGGCCACAACAGTGAGCTTGCTCAGAACAAAAGAACTGTGCTTCCTACACACACCTCCATATCTAGTTCAACTCTGCTTAGGAAACTGACAAGAACAGTAGATCCTCTTCAGTGCAATACACTGTACATGCTGGGTACAGACGCCATTAGTATTTGCCCTGTGTATGACACTGGGAGCGCAATAGTGACTCTTCTTACCAGAAAACAACTCTTGCTCTTAGGACCAGAAACTGCATGTGATTCAACTCCAATTTAGGTTGGGAAACAAACGCTAGCTTGCATTACAAGAAACACACTCTGCTTTTGAGAAAAGAGCACTCTTCTACTCTACTGTGTTTCCTATGGGTTCGAACAGTGAGCTTGCTCAGAACAAAAGAACTGTGCTTCCTACACACATGGCCATATCTAGTTCAATTCTGTTTAGGAAACTGACAAGAACAGTAGCTCCTCTTCAGTCCAATACACTGTACTTGCTGGGAACAGACGCCAGTGCTATTTGCCCTGTGTATGACAGTTAGAGCGCAATAGTGACTCTTCTTACCAGAAAACAACTCTTGCTCGTAGGACCAGAAAATGCATGTGATTCAACTCCCATTTAGGACTGGGAAACAAACGCTAGCTCGCCTTACAAGAAACACACTCTGTTTTTGAGAAAAGAGCACTCTTCTACTCTACTGTGTTTCCTATATGGCCAGAACAGTGAGCTTGCTCAGAACAAAAGAAATGTGCTTCCTACACACACGGGCCATATATAGTTTAACTCTGCTTAGGAAACTGACAAGAACAGTAGCTCCTCTTCAGTCCAATACACTGTACATGCTGGGAACAAATGCCAGTGCGATTTGCACTGTGTATGGCAATGGGAGCACAATAGTGACTCTTCTTACCAGAAAACAACTCTTGCTCTTAGGACCAGAAACTGCATGTGATTCAACTCCATTTAGAACTGGGAAACAAACACTAGCTCGCCTTACAAGAAACACTTTCTGCTTTTGAGAAAAGAGCACTCTTCTACTCTACTGTGTTTCCTATAGGGACAGAACAGTGTGCTTGCTCAGAACAAAAGACCTGTGCTTCCTACACACACGTGCCATATCTAGTTAAACTCTGCTTAGGAAACTGACAAGAACAGTAGCTCCTCTTCAGTCCAATACACTGTACTTGCTGGGAACAGACGCGAGGGCTATTTTTACTGTGTATGGCAATGGGAGGTCAATAGTGACTCTTCTTGCCAGAAAACAACTCTTGCTCGTAGGACCAAAAACTACATTTGATTCACCTCCATTTAGGACTGGGAAACAAACGCTAGCTAGACTTACAAGAAACACACTCTACTTTTGAGAAAAGAGCATTCCTCTACTCTACTGTGTTTCCTATAGGGCCAGAACAGTGAGCTTGCTCAGAACAAAAGAACTGTGCTTCCTACACACACGGCCATATCTAGTTCAATTCTGCTGATGAAACTGACAAGAACAGTAGCCTCTCTTCAGTCCAATACACTGTACTTGCTGGGAACAGACGCGAGTGCTATTTGCACTGTGTATGGCAAAGGGAGCGCAAAATGGACTCTTCTTACCAGAAAACAACTCTCGCTCGTAGGACCAGAAACTGCATGTGTATTTCAACTCCATTTAGGCCTGGGAAACAAACACTAGCTCGCCTTACAACAAACACACTCTGCTTTTGACAAAAGAGCACTCTTCTACTCTACTGTGTTTCCTATGGGGTCCAAACAGAGAACTTGCTCAGAACAAAAGAACTGTGCTTCCTACACTCAGGCCATATCTAGTTCAACTCTGCTGAGGAAAATGACAAGAACAGTAGCTCCTCTTCAGTCCAATACACTGTACTTGCTGGCAACAGATGCCAGTGCTATTTGCACTGTGTATGGCAATGGGAGCACAATAGTGACTTTCCTTACAAGAAAGCAACTCTTGCTCATAGGACCAAAAACTGCATGTGATTCAACTCCATTTAGGACTGGGAAACAAACGCTAGCTCGCCTTACAAGAAACACACTCTGCTTTTGAGAAAAGAGCACTCTTCTACTCTACTGTGTTTCCTATGGGCTCCGAACAGTGAGCTTGCTCAGAACAAAAGAACTGTGCTTCCTACACACACGGTCCATATGTAGTTCAACTCTGCTTAGGAAAATGACAAGAACAATACCTCCTCTTCAGTCCAATACACTGTACTTGCTGGGAAAATTCGCGTGTGCTATTTGCACTGTGTATGAAAAAGGGAGCGCAATAGTGACTTTCCTTACCATAAAACAACTCTTGCTCGTAGGAACAGAAACTGCATGTGATTCAACTCCATTTAGGACTGGGAAACAAACACTAGCTCGCCTTACAAGAAACACACTCTGCTTTTGAGAATGACCACTCTTCTACTCTACTGTGTTTCCTATGGTGTCCGAACAGTCAGCTTGCTCAGAACAAAAGAACTGTGCTTCCTACACACGGGCTATATATAGTTCAACTCTGCTTAGGAAACTGACAAGAACAGTAGATATCCTTCAGTGCAAAACACTGTACATGCTGGGAACAGACGCCAGTGCTATTTGCACTGTGTATGGCAATTTGAGCGCAATAGTGACTCTTCTTACCAGAAAACAACTCTTGCTCGTAGGACCAGAAATTGCATGGGATTCAACTCCGTTTCTGACTGGGAAATAAACACTAGCTAGCCTTACAAGAAACACACTCTGCTTTTGAGAAAAGAGCACTCTTCTACTCTACTGTGTTTACTATGGTGTCCGAAAATTGAGCTTGCTCAGAACAAAAGAACTGTGCTTCACACACACGGGCCATATCTAGTTCAACTCTGCTTGGAAAACTGACAAGCACAGTAGCTACTCTTCTGTCCAATACACTGTACTTGCTGGGAACAGACGAGAGTGCTATTTGCACTGTGTATGACAATGGTAGCACAATAGTGACTCTTTTTACCAGAAAACAACTCTTGCTCATAGGACCAGAAACTGCATGTGATTCAACTCCGTTTAGGACTGGGAATCAAACACTAGCTTGCCTTACAAGAAACACACTCGGCTTCTGATAAAAAAGAGCACTCTTCTACTCTTCTGTGTTTCCTATAGGTCCAGAACAGTGAGCTTTCTCAGAACAAAAGAACTGTGCTTCCTACACACATGGGCCATATCTAGTTCAACTCTGCTTAGGAAACTGACAAGAACAGTAGATCATCTTCAGTCCAATACACTGTACATGCTGGGAACAGACGCCAGTGCTATTTGCCCTCTGTATGACAATGGGAGCGCAATAGTGACTCTTCTTACCAGAAAAGACTCTTGCTCATAGGACCAGAAACTGCATGTGATTCAACTCCATTTAGGACTGGGAAACAAACGCTAGCTCGCCTTACAAGAAACACACTCTGCTTTTGAGTAAAGAGCACTCTTCTATTCTACTGTGTTTCCTATGGGGTCCGAACAGTGAGCTTGCTCAGAACAAAAAACTATGCTTCCTACACACACGGGCATAACTAGTTCAACTCTGCTTAGGAAACTGACAAGAGCAGTAGCTCCTCTTCAGTCCAATACACTGTACTTGCTGGGAACAGACACGAGTGCTATTTGCACTGTGTATGGCAAAGGGAACACAATAGTGACTTTCCTTTCCAGAAAACAACTCTTGCTCGAAGGACCAGAAACTGCATGTGATTCAACTCCATTTAGGACTGGGAAACAAATGCAAGCTCTCCTTATAAGAAACACACTCTGCTTTTGAGAAAAGAGCACTCTTCTACTCTACTGTGTTTCCTATAGGGCCAGAAGAGTGAGGTTGCTCAGAACAAAAGAACTGTGCTTCCTACACACACGGCCATATCTAGTTCAATTCTGCTTAGGAAGCTGACAAGAACAGTAGATCCTCTTCAGTTCAATACACTGTACATGCTGGGAACAGAAGACAGTGCTATTTGCCCTTTGTATGACAATGGGAGGACAATAGAGACTCTTCTTACCAGAAAACAACTCTTTCTCGTAGGACCAGAAACTGCATGTGATTCAACTCCATGTATGACTGGGAAACAAACGCTAGCTCGCCTTACAAGAAACAAACTCTGGTTTTAGAAAAGAGCACTCTTCAACTCTAATGTGTTTCCTAAGGGGTCCGAACAGTGAGCTTGCTCAGAAAAAAATAACTGTGCTTCCTACACACACAGGCTATTCTAGTTCAACTCTGCTTAGGAAACTGACAAGAACAGTAGCTCCTCTTCATTCCAATACACTGTACTTCCTGGGAACAGACGCGAGTGCTATTTGCACTGTGTATGGCAATGGGAACACAATAGTGACTCTTCTTACCAGAAAACAACTCTTGCTCGTAGGACAAGAAACTGCATGTGATTTTACTCCATTTAGGACTGGCAAACAAACGCTACCTCGCCTTACAAGAAACACACTCTGCTTTTGAGAAAAGAGCACTCTTCTATTCTACTGTGTTTCCTATGGGGTCCGAACAGTCAGCTTGCTCAGAACAAAAGAACTGTGCTTCATACAAACACGGGCTATATCTGGTTCAACACTGCTGAGGAAACTGACAAGAACAGTAGATCCTCTTAAGTGCAATACACTGTACATCCTGGGAACAGACGCCAGTGCTATTTGCACTGTTTATGGCAAAGGGAGCGCAAGAGTGACACTTCTTACCAGAAAACAACTCTTGCACGTAGGAAGAGAAACTGCATGTGATTCAACTCCATTTAGGACTGGGAAACAAACGCTAGCTTGCCTTACAGGAAACACACTCTGCTTTTGAGAAAAGAGCACTCTTCTACTCTATTGTGTTTCCTAAATGGCCAGGACAGTGAGCTTGCTCAGAACAAAAGAACTGTGCTTCCTGCATACACGGGGCATATCTAGTTCAACTCTGCTTAGGAAACTGACAAGAACAGTAGCTCCTCTTCATTCCAATACACTGTACTTGCTGGGAACAGACGCCAGTGCTATTTGCCCTGCATATGACAATGGGAGCACTGTATTGACTCTTCTTAACAGAAAACAACACTTGCTCATAGCAGCAGAACCTGCATGTGATTCAACTCCATTTAGGACTGGGTAACAAACACTAGCTCGCCTTACAAGAAACACACTCTGCTTTTGAGAAGAGAGCATTCTTCTACTCTACTGTGTTGTCTATGGGGTCCGAACAGTGCGCTAGCTCAGAACGAAAAAACTGTGCTTCCTACACACACGGGCTATATCTAGTTCAACTCTGCTTAGAAAACTGACAAGAACAGTAGCTCCTCTTCAGTGCAATACACTGTAAATGCTGGGAACAGACCCCAGTGCTACTTACCCTGTGTATGACAATGGGAGCGCAAAAGTGACTCTTCTTACTAGAAAACAACTCTTGCTTGTAGGACCAGAAACTGCATGTGATTCAACTCCATTTAGGACTGGGAAACAAACGCTAGCTCGCCTTACAAGAAACACAATCTGCTTTTGAGAAAACAGCACTCTTCTACTATACTGTTTTTCCTATTGGGCCACAACAGTGAGCTTGCTCAGAACAAAAGAACTGTGCTTCCTACACACACCTCCATATCTAGTTCAACTCTGCTTAGGAAACTGACAAGAACAGTAGATCCTCTTCAGTGCAATACACTGTACATGCTGGGTACAGACGCCATTGGTATTTGCCCTGTGTATGACAATGGGAGCGCAATAGTGACTCTTCTTACCAGAAAACAACTCTTGCTCGTAGGACCAGAAATTGCATGGGATTCAACTCCAATTTAGGTTGGGAAACAAACGCTAGCTTGCATTACAAGAAACACACTCTGCTTTTGAGAAAAGAGCACTCTTCTACTCTACTGTGTTTCCTATGGGTTCGAACAGTGAGCTTGCTCAGAACAAAAGAACTGTGCTTCCTACACACACGGCCATATCTAGTTCAACTCTGTTTAGGAAACTGACAAGAACAGTAGCTCCTCTTCAGTCCAATACACTGTACATGCTGGGAACAGACGCCAGTGCTATTTGCCCTGTGTATGACAGTTAGAGCGCAATAGTGACTCTTCTTACCAGAAAACAACTCTTGCTCGTAGGACCAGAAAATGCATGTGATTCAACTCCCATTTAGGACTGGGAAACAAACGCTAGCTCGCCTTACAAGAAACACACTCTGTTTTTGAGAAAAGAGCACTCTTCTACTCTACTGTGTTTCCTATATGGCCAGAACAGTGAGCTTGCTCAGAACAAAAGAAATGTGCTTCCTACACACACGGGCCATATATAGTTTAACTCTGCTTAGGAAACTGACAAGAACAGTAGCTCCTATTCAGTCCAATACACTGTACATGCTGGGAACAAATGCCAGTGCGATTTGCACTGTGTATGGCAATGGGAGCACAATAGTGACTCTTCTTACCAGAAAACAACTCTTGCTCTTAGGACCAGAAACTGCATGTGATTCAACTCCATTTAGAACTGGGAAACAAACACTAGCTCGCCTTACAAGAAACACTTTCTGCTTTTGAGAAAAGAGCACTCTTCTACTCTACTGTGTTTCCTATAGGGACAGAACAGTGTGCTTGCTCAGAACAAAAGACCTGTGCTTCCTACACACACGTGCCATATCTAGTTAAACTCTGCTTAGGAAACTGACAAGAACAGTAGCTCCTCTTCAGTCCAATACACTGTACTTGCTGGGAACAGACGCGAGGGCTATTTTTACTGTGTATGGCAATGGGAGGGCAATAGTGACTCTTCTTGCCAGAAAACAACTCTTGCTCGTAGGACCAAAAACTACATTTGATTCACCTCCATTTAGGACTGGGAAACAAATGCTAGCTAGACTTACAAGAAACACACTCTACTTTTGAGAAAAGAGCATTCCTCTACTCTACTGTGTTTCCTATAGGGCCAGAACAGTGAGCTTGCTCAGAACAAAAGAACTGTGCTTCCTACACACACGGCCATATCTAGTTCAATTCTGCTGATGAAACTGACAAGAACAGTAGCCTCTCTTCAGTCCAATACACTGTACTGCTGGGAACAGACGCGAGTGCTATTTGCACTGTGTATGGCAAAGGGAGCGCAAAATGGACTCTTCTTACCAGAAAACAACTCTCGCTCGTAGGACCAGAAACTGCATGTGTATTTCAACTCCATTTAGGCCTGGGAAACAAACACTAGCTCGCCTTACAAGAAACACACTCTGCTTTTGACAAAAGAGCACTCTTCTACTCTACTGTGTTTCCTATGGGGTCCAAACAGAGAACTTGCTCAGAACAAAAGAACTGTGCTTCCTACACTCGGGCCATATCTAGTTCAACTCTGCTGAGGAAAATGACAAGAACAGTAGCTCCTCTTCAGTCCAATACACTGTACTTGCTGGCAACAGATGCCAGTGCTATTTGCACTGTGTATGGCAATGGGAGCACAATAGTGACTTTCCTTACAAGAAAGCAACTCTTGCTCATAGGACCAAAAACTGCATGTGATTCAACTCCATTTAGGACTGGGAAACAAATGCTAGCTCGCCTTACAAGAAACACACTCTGCTTTTGAGAAAAGAGCACTCTTCTACTCTACTGTGTTTCCTATGGGCTCCGAACAGTGAGCTTGCTCAGAACAAAAGAACTGTGCTTCCTACACACACGGTCCATATGTAGTTCAACTCTGCTTAGGAAAATGACAAGAACAATACCTCCTCTTCAGTCCAATACACTGTACTTGCTGGGAAAATTCGCGTGTGCTATTTGCACTGTGTATGAAAAAGGGAGCGCAATAGTGACTTTCCTTACCAGAAAACAATTCTTGCTCGTGGGACCAAAAACTGCATGTGATTCAACTCCATTTAGGACTGGGAAACAAACGCTACCTCGCCTTACAAGAAACACACTCTGCTTTTGAGAAAAGAACACTCTTCTACTCTACTGTATTTCGTATAGGGCCAAAATAGTGAGCTTGCTCAGAACAAAAGAACTGTGCTTCATACACACACGGCCATATCTAGTTCAATTCTGCTTAGGAAACTGAGAAGAACAGTAGATCCTCTTCAGTCCAATACACTGTACATGCTGGGAACAGACGCCAGTGCTATTTGCCCTGTGTATGACAATGGGAGCGCAATAGTGACTCTTCTTACCATAAAACAACTCTTGCTCGTAGGAACAGAAACTGCATGTGATTCAACTCCATTTAGGACTGGGAAACAAACACTAGCTCGCCTTACAAGAAACACACTCTGCTTTTGAGAATGACCACTCTTCTACTCTACTGTGTTTCCTATGGTGTCCGAACAGTCAGCTTGCTCAGAACAAAAGAACTGTGCTTCCTACACACGGGCTATATATAGTTCAACTCTGCTTAGGAAACTGACAAGAACAGTAGATCTCCTTCAGTGCAAAACACTGTACATGCTGGGAACAGACGCCAGTGCTATTTGCACTGTGTATGGCAATGGGAGAGCAAGAGTGACTCTTCTTACCAGAAAACAACTCTTGCTCGTAGGACCAGAAATTGCATGGGATTCAACTCCAATTTAGGTTGGGAAACAAACGCTAGCTTGCATTACAAGAAACACACTCTGCTTTTGAGAAAAGAGCACTCTTCTACTCTACTGTGTTTCCTATGGGTTCGAACAGTGAGCTTGCTCAGAACAAAAGAACTGTGCTTCCTACACACACGGCCATATCTAGTTCAACTCTGTTTAGGAAACTGACAAGAACAGTAGCTCCTCTTCAGTCCAATACACTGTACATGCTGGGAACAGACGCCAGTGCTATTTGCCCTGTGTATGACAGTTAGAGCGCAATAGTGACTCTTCTTACCAGAAAACAACTCTTGCTCGTAGGACCAGAAAATGCATGTGATTCAACTCCCATTTAGGACTGGGAAACAAACGCTAGCTCGCCTTACAAGAAACACACTCTGTTTTTGAGAAAAGAGCACTCTTCTACTCTACTGTGTTTCCTATATGGCCAGAACAGTGAGCTTGCTCAGAACAAAAGAAATGTGCTTCCTACACACACGGGCCATATATAGTTTAACTCTGCTTAGGAAACTGACAAGAACAGTAGCTCCTCTTCAGTCCAATACACTGTACATGCTGGGAACAAATGCCAGTGCGATTTGCACTGTGTATGGCAATGGGAGCACAATAGTGACTCTTCTTACCAGAAAACAACTCTTGCTCTTAGGACCAGAAACTGCATGTGATTCAACTCCATTTAGAACTGGGAAACAAATACTAGCTCGCCTTACAAGAAACACTTTCTGCTTTTGAGAAAAGAGCACTCTTCTACTCTACTGTGTTTCCTATAGGGACAGAACAGTGTGCTTGCTCAGAACAAAAGACCTGTGCTTCCTACACACACGTGCCATATCTAGTTAAACTCTGCTTAGGAAACTGACAAGAACAGTAGCTCCTCTTCAGTCCAATACACTGTACTTGCTGGGAACAGACGCGAGGGCTATTTTTACTGTGTATGGCAATGGGAGGGCAATAGTGACTCTTCTTGCCAGAAAACAACTCTTGCTCGTAGGACCAAAAACTACATTTGATTCACCTCCATTTAGGACTGGGAAACAAACGCTAGCTAGACTTACAAGAAACACACTCTACTTTTGAGAAAAGAGCATTCCTCTACTCTACTGTGTTTCCTATAGGGCCAGAACAGTGAGCTTGCTCAGAACAAAAGAACTGTGCTTCCTACACACACGGCCATATCTAGTTCAATTCTGCTGACGAAACTGACAAGAACAGTAGCCTCTCTTCAGTCCAATACACTGTACTGCTGGGAACAGACGCGAGTGCTATTTGCACTGTGTATGGCAAAGGGAGCGCAAAATGGACTCTTCTTACCAGAAAACAACTCTCGCTCGTAGGACCAGAAACTGCATGTGTATTTCAACTCCATTTAGGCCTGGGAAACAAACACTAGCTCGCCTTACAAGAAACACACTCTGCTTTTGACAAAAGAGCACTCTTCTACTCTACTGTGTTTCCTATGGGGTCCAAACAGAGAACTTGCTCAGAACAAAAGAACTGTGCTTCCTACACTCGGGCCATATCTAGTTCAACTCTGCTGAGGAAAATGACAAGAACAGTAGCTCCTCTTCAGTCCAATACACTGTACTTGCTGGCAACAGATGCCAGTGCTATTTGCACTGTGTATGGCAATGGGAGCACAATAGTGACTTTCCTTACAAGAAAGCAACTCTTGCTCATAGGACCAAAAACTGCATGTGATTCAACTCCATTTAGGACTGGGAAACAAATGCTAGCTCGCCTTACAAGAAACACACTCTGCTTTTGAGAAAAGAGCACTCTTCTACTCTACTGTGTTTCCTATGGGCTCCGAACAGTGAGCTTGCTCAGAACAAAAGAACTGTGCTTCCTACACACACGGTCCATATCTAGTTCAACTCTGCTTAGGAAAATGACAAGAACAATACCTCCTCTTCAGTCCAATACACTGTACTTGCTGGGAAAATTCGCGTGTGCTATTTGCACTGTGTATGAAAAAGGGAGCGCAATAGTGACTTTCCTTACCAGAAAACAACTCTTGCTCGTGGGACCAAAAACTGCATGTGATTCAACTCCATTTAGGACTGGGAAACAAACGCTACCTCGCCTTACAAGAAACACACTCTGCTTTTGAGAAAAGAACACTCTTCTACTCTACTGTATTTCGTATAGGGCCAAAATAGTGAGCTTGCTCAGAACAAAAGAACTGTGCTTCATACACACACGGCCATATCTAGTTCAATTCTGCTTAGGAAACTGAGAAGAACAGTAGATCCTCTTCAGTCCAATACACTGTACATGCTGGGAACAGACGCCAGTGCTATTTGCCCTGTGTATGACAATGGGAGCGCAATAGTGACTCTTCTTACCATAAAACAACTCTTGCTCGTAGGAACAGAAACTGCATGTGATTCAACTCCATTTAGGACTGGGAAACAAACACTAGCTCGCCTTACAAGAAACACACTCTGCTTTTGAGAATGACCACTCTTCTACTCTACTGTGTTTCCTATGGTGTCCGAACAGTCAGCTTGCTCAGAACAAAAGAACTGTGCTTCCTACACACGGGCTATATATAGTTCAACTCTGCTTAGGAAACTGACAAGAACAGTAGATCTCCTTCAGTGCAAAACACTGTACATGCTGAGAACAGACGCCAGTGCTATTTGCACTGTGTATGGCAATGGGAGCGCAAGAGTGACTCTTCTTACCAGAAAACAACTCTTGCTCGTAGGACCAGAAATTGCATGGGATTCAACTCCAATTTAGGTTGGGAAACAAACGCTAGCTTGCATTACAAGAAACACACTCTGCTTTTGAGAAAAGAGCACTCTTCTACTCTACTGTGTTTCCTATGGGTTCGAACAGTGAGCTTGCTCAGAACAAAAGAACTGTGCTTCCTACACACACGGCCATATCTAGTTCAACTCTGTTTAGGAAACTGACAAGAACAGTAGCTCCTCTTCAGTCCAATACACTGTACATGCTGGGAACAGACGCCAGTGCTATTTGCCCTGTGTATGACAGTTAGAGCGCAATAGTGACTCTTCTTACCAGAAAACAACTCTTGCTCGTAGGACCAGAAAATGCATGTGATTCAACTCCCATTTAGGACTGGGAAACAAACGCTAGCTCGCCTTACAAGAAACACACTCTGTTTTTGAGAAAAGAGCACTCTTCTACTCTACTGTGTTTCCTATATGGCCAGAACAGTGAGCTTGCTCAGAACAAAAGAAATGTGCTTCCTACACACACGGGCCATATATAGTTTAACTCTGCTTAGGAAACTGACAAGAACAGTAGCTCCTCTTCAGTCCAATACACTGTACATGCTGGGAACAAATGCCAGTGCGATTTGCACTGTGTATGGCAATGGGAGCACAATAGTGACTCTTCTTACCAGAAAACAACTCTTGCTCTTAGGAACAGAAACTGCATGTGATTCAACTCCATTTAGAACTGGGAAACAAATACTAGCTCGCCTTACAAGAAACACTTTCTGCTTTTGAGAAAAGAGCACTCTTCTACTCTACTGTGTTTCCTATAGGGACAGAACAGTGTGCTTGCTCAGAACAAAAGACCTGTGCTTCCTACACACACGTGCCATATCTAGTTAAACTCTGCTTAGGAAACTGACAAGAACAGTAGCTCCTCTTCAGTCCAATACACTGTACTTGCTGGGAACAGACGCGAGGGCTATTTTTACTGTGTATGGCAATGGGAGGGCAATAGTGACTCTTCTTGCCAGAAAACAACTCTTGCTCGTAGGACCAAAAACTACATTTGATTCACCTCCATTTAGGACTGGGAAACAAACGCTAGCTAGACTTACAAGAAACACACTCTACTTTTGAGAAAAGAGCATTCCTCTACTCTACTGTGTTTCCTATAGGGCCAGAACAGTGAGCTTGCTCAGAACAAAAGAACTGTGCTTCCTACACACACGGCCATATCTAGTTCAATTCTGCTGACGAAACTGACAAGAACAGTAGCCTCTCTTCAGTCCAATACACTGTACTTGCTGGGAACAGACGCGAGTGCTATTTGCACTGTGTATGGCAAAGGGAGCGCAAAATGGACTCTTCTTACCAGAAAACAACTCTCGCTCGTAGGACCAGAAACTGCATGTGTATTTCAACTCCATTTAGGCCTGGGAAACAAACACTAGCTCGCCTTACAACAAACACACTCTGCTTTGACAAAAGAGCACTCTTCTACTCTACTGTGTTTCCTATGGGGTCCAAACAGAGAACTTGCTCAGAACAAAAGAACTGTGCTTCCTACACTCGGGCCATATCTAGTTCAACTCTGCTGAGGAAAATGACAAGAACAGTAGCTCCTCTTCAGTCCAATACACTGTACTTGCTGGCAACAGATGCCAGTGCTATTTGCACTGTGTATGGCAATGGGAGCACAATAGTGACTTTCCTTACAAGAAAGCAACTCTTGCTCATAGGACCAAAAACTGCATGTGATTCAACTCCATTTAGGACTGGGAAACAAATGCTAGCTCGCCTTACAAGAAACACACTCTGCTTTTGAGAAAAGAGCACTCTTCTACTCTACTGTGTTTCCTATGGGCTCCGAACAGTGAGCTTGCTCAGAACAAAAGAACTGTGCTTCCTACACACACGGTCCATATCTAGTTCAACTCTGCTTAGGAAAATGACAAGAACAATACCTCCTCTTCAGTCCAATACACTGTACTTGCTGGGAAAATTCGCGTGTGCTATTTGCACTGTGTATGAAAAAGGGAGCGCAATAGTGACTTTCCTTAACAGAAAACAACTCTTGCTCGTGGGACCAAAAACTGCATGTGATTCAACTCCATTTAGGACTGGGAAACAAACGCTACCTCGCCTTACAAGAAACACACTCTACTTTTGAGAAAAGAACACTCTTCTACTCTACTGTATTTCGTATAGGGCCAAAATAGTGAGCTTGCTCAGAACAAAAGAACTGTGCTTCCTACACACACGGCCATATCTAGTTCAATTCTGCTTAGGAAACTGAGAAGAACAGTAGATCCTCTTCAGTCCAATACACTGTACATGCTGGGAACAGACGCCAGTGCTATTTGCCCTGTGTATGACAATGGGAGCGCAATAGTGACTCTTCTTACCATAAAACAACTCTTGCTCGTAGGAACAGAAACTGCATGTGATTCAACTCCATTTAGGACTGGGAAACAAACACTAGCTCGCCTTACAAGAAACACACTCTGCTTTTGAGAAAAGAGCACTCTTCTACTCTACTGTGTTTCCTATGGTGTCCGAACAGTCAGCTTGCTCAGAACAAAAGAACTGTGCTTCCTACACACGGGCTATATATAGTTCAACTCTGCTTAGGAAACTGACAAGAACAGTAGATCTCCTTCAGTGCAAAACACTGTACATGCTGGGAACAGACGCCAGTGCTATTTGCACTGTGTATGGCAATGGGAGCGCAAGAGTGACTCTTCTTACCAGAAAACAACTCTTGCTCGTAGGACCAGAAATTGCATGGGATTCAACTCCGTTTCTGACTGGGAAATAAACACTAGCTAGCCTTACAAGAAACACACTCTGCTTTTGAGAAAAGAGCACTCTTCTACTCTACTGTGTTTACTATGGTGTCCGAAAATTGAGCTTGCTCAGAACAAAAGAACTGTGCTTCACACACAGGGGCCATATCTAGTTCAACTCTGCTTAGAAAACTGACAAGCACAGTAGCTCCTCTTCTGTCCAATACACTGTACTTGCTGGGAACAGACGAGAGTGCTATTTGCACTGTGTATGACAATGGTAGCACAATAGTGACTCTTTTTACCAGAAAACAACTCTTGCTCGTAGGACCAGAAACTGCATGTGATTCAACTCCGTTTAGGACTGGGAATCAAACACTAGCTTGCCTTACAAGAAACACACTCGGCTTCTGATAAAACAGAGCACTCTTCTACTCTTCTGTGTTTCCTATAGGTCCAGAACAGTGAGCTTGCTCAGAACAAAAGAACTGTGCTTCCTACACACACGGGCCATATCTAGTTCAACTCTGCTTAGGAAACTGACAAGAACAGTAGCTCCTCTTCAGTCCAATACACTGGACTTGCTGGAACAGACGGGAGTGCTATTTGCACTGTTTATGGCAAAGGGAACACAATAGTGACTTTCCTTACCAGAAAACATCCCTTGCTCGTAGGACCAGAAACTGCATGTGATTCCACTCCATTTAGGACTGGGAAACAAACGCTAGCTTGCCTTACAAGAAACACACTCTGCTTTTGAGAAAAGAGCACTCTTTTATTCTACTGTGTTTCCTATGGGGTCCGAACAGTGAGCTTGCTCAGAACAAAAGAACTGTGCTTCCTACACACACGGGCCATATCTAGTTCAACTCTGCTTAGGAAACTGACAAGAACAGTAGATCATCTTCAGTCCAATACACTGTACATGCTGGGAACAGACGCCAGTGCTATTTGCCCTCTGTATGACAATGGGAGCGCAATAGTGACTCTTCTTAGCAGAAAACAACTCTTGCTCGTAGGACCAGAAACTGCATGTGATTCAACTCCATTTAGGACTGGGAAACAAACGCTAGCTCGCCTTACAAGAAACACACTCTGCTTTTGAGTAAAGAGCACTCTTCTATTCTACTGTGTTTCCTATGGGGTCCGAACAGTGAGCTTGCTCAGAACAAAGAACTATGCTTCCTACACACACGGGCCATATCTAGTTCAACTCTGCTTAGGAAACTGACAAGAGCAGTAGCTCCTCTTCAGTCCAATACACTGTACTTGCTGGGAACAGACACGAGTGCTATTTGCACTGTGTATGGCAAAGGGAACACAATAGTGACTTTTTTCCAGAAAACAACTCTTGCTCGTAGGACCAGAAACTGCATGTGATTGAACTCCTTTTAGGACTGGGAAACAAACGCTAGCTTGCCTTACAAGAAACACATTCTGCTTTTGAGAAAAGAGCACTCTTCTACTCTACTGTGATTCCTATAGGGCCAGAAGAGTGAGGTTGCTCAGAACAAAAGAACTGTGCTTCCTACACACACGGGCCATATCTAGTTCAACTCTGCTTAGGAAACTGACAAGAACAGTAGATCCTCTTCAGTCCAATACACTGTACATCCTGGGAACAGACACGAGTCCTTTTTGCCCCGTGTATGGCAATGGGAGCACAATAGTGACTCTTCTTACTAGAAAACAACTCTTGCTTCTAGGACCAGAAACTGCATGTGATTCAACTACATTTAGAACTGGGAAACAAACGCTAGCTCGCCTTACAAGAAACACACCCTGCTTTTGAGAAAAGAGCACTCTTCTACTCTATTGTGTTTCCTATAGGGCCAAAACAGTGAGCTTGCTCAGAACAAAAGAACTGTGCTTCCTACACACACGGGCCATATCTAGTTCAACTCTGCTTAGGAAACTGACAAGAACAGTAGATCCTCTTCAGTCCAATACACTGTACATGCTGGGAATAGACGCCGTTGCTATTTGCCCTGTGTATGTCAATGGAAGCGCAATAGTGACTCTTCTTACCAGAAAACAACTCTTGCTCCTAGGATCAGAAACTGCATGTGATTCAATTCCATTTAGGACTGGGAAACAAACGCTAGCTCGCCTTACAAGAAACACACTCTGCTTTTGAGAATAGAGCACTCTTCTACTCTACTGTGTTTCCTATGGGGTCCGAACAGTGAGCTTGCTCAGAACAAAAGAACTGTGCTTCCTACACACACGGGCCATATCTAATTCAACTCTGCTTAGGAAACTGACAAGAACAGTAGCTCCTCTTCTGTCCAATACACTGTACTTGCAAAGAAGAGTAGCGAGTGTTGTTTACACTGTGTATGTCAATAGGAGCGCAATAGTGACTCTTCTTACCCGAAAAAAACTCTTGCTCATAGAACAAGAAACTGCATGTAATTCAACTCCATTTAAAACTGGGAAAAAAAACGCTAGCTCACCTTACAATAAACACACTATGCTTTTGAGAAAAGAGCACTCTTCTATTCTACTGTGTTTACTATGGTGTCCAAAAATTGAGCTTGCTCAGAACAAAAGAACTGTGCTTCATACACACGGGCCATATCTAGTTCAACTCTCCTTAGGAAACTGAGATGAACATTAGCTCCTCTTCTGTCGAATACACTGTACTTGCTGGGAACAGACGTGAGTGCTATTTGCACTGTTTATTGCAAAGGGAGCGAAATAGTGACTCTTCTTACCATAAAACAACTCTTGCTCGTAGGACCAGAAACTGCATGGGATTCAACTCCATTTAGGACTGGGAATCAAACGCTAGCTCGCTTTACAAGAAACACACTCTGCTTTTGAGAAAAGAGCACTCTTCTATTCTACTGTGTTTTCTATGGGGTCCGAACAGTGAGCTTGCTCAGAACAAAAGAACTGTGCTTCCTACACACACGGGCCATATCTAGTTCAACTCTGCTTAGGAAACTGACAGGAACAGTAGATCCTCTTCAGTCCAATACACTGTACTTGCTGGGAACAGACGCGAGTGCTATTTGCCCTGTGCATGGCAAAGGGAGCACAATAGTGACTCTTTTACCAGAAAACAACTCTTGCTCGTAGGACCAGAAACTGCATGTGATTCAACTCCATTTACGACTGGGAAAAAAAAAGCTAGCTCGCCTTACAAGAAACACACTCTGCTTTTGAGAAAAGAGCACTCTTCTACTCTACTGTGTTTCGTATAGGGCCAAAACAGTGAGCTTCCTCAGAACAAAAGAACTGTGCTTTCTACACACACGGGCTATATCTAGTTCAACTCTGCTTAGGAAACTGACAAGAACAGTAGATCCTCTTCAGTCCAATACACTGTACATGCTGGGAACAGATGCCAGTGCTATTTGCCCTGTGTATGACAATGGGAGGGCAATAGTGACTCTTCTTACCAGAAAACAATTCTTGCTCCTAGGATCAAAAACTGCATGTGATTCAACGCCATTTAGGACTGGGAAACAAACACTAGCTTGCCTTACAAGAAACACACTCTGCTTTTGAGAAAAGAGCACTCTTCTACTCTACTGTGTTTCCTATGGGGTCTGAACAGTGAGCTTGCTCAGAACAAAAGAACTGTGCTTCCTACACACATGGGCCATATCTAGTTCAACTCTGCTTAGGAAAATGACAAGAACAGTAGCTCTTCTTCTGTCCATTACACTGTACTTGCAAAGAACAGTAGCGAGTGTTCTTTGTACTGTGTATGGCAATAGGATTGCAATAGTGACTCTTCTTACCAGAAAACAACTCTTGCTCATAGGACCACAAACTGCATGTAATTCAACTCCATTTAGGACTGGGAAACAAACGCTAGCTCACCTTACAAGAAACACACTTTGCTTTTGAGAAAAGAGCACTCTTCTACTCTTCTGTGTTTCCTGTAGGACCAGAACAGTGAGCTTGTTCAGAACAAAAGAACTGTGCTTCCTACACACACAGGCCATATCTAGTTCAACTCTGCGTATGAAACTGACAAGAAAAGTAGATCCTCTTCAGTCCAATACACTGTACTTGCTGGGAACAGACGCGAGTGCTATTTGCACTGTTTATGGCAAAGGGAGCACAATAGTGACTTTCCTTACCAGAAAACATCCCCTTGCTCGTAGGACCAAAAACTGCATGTGATTCAACTCCATTTAGGACTGGGAAACAAACGCTAGCTAGCCTTACAAGAAACACGCTCTGCTTTTGAGAAAAGAGCACTGTTCTACTATACTGTGTTTCCTATGGGGTCCGAACAGTGAGCTTGCTCAGAACAAAAGAACTGTGCTTCCTACACACACGGGCCATATCTAGTTCAACTCTGCATAGGAAACTGACAAAAACACTAGCTCCTCTTCTGTCCAATACACTGTACTTGCAAAGAACAGTAGCGAGTGTTGTTTGCACTGTGTATGGAAATAGGAGCGCAATAGTGACTCTTCTTACCAGAAAACAACTCTTGCTCGTAGGACCAGAAACTGCATGTGATTCAACTCCATTTAGGACGGGGAAACAAACTCTATCTCGCCTTACAAGAAACACACTCTGCTTTTGAGAAAAGAGCACTCTTCTACTCTATTGTGTTTCCTATAGGGCAAAAACAGTGAGCTTGCTCAGAACAAAAGAACTGTGCTTCCTACACACACGGTCATATCTAGTTCAATTCTGCTTAAAAAACTGACAAGAATAGTAGATCCTCTTCAGTCCAATACACTGTACTTGCTGGGAACAGACGCGAGTGCTATTTGCCCTGTATATGGCAATGGTAGCACAATAGTGACTCTTCTTACCAGAAAACAACTCTTGATTGTAGGACCAGAAACTGCATGGGATTCAACTCCATTTCTGACTGGGAAACAAACACTAGCTCGACTTACAAGAAACACACTCTGCTTTTGAGAAAAGAGCACTCTTCTACTCTACAGTGTTTCCTATGGGATCAAAACAGTGAGCTTGCTGAGAACAAATGAACTGTGCTTCCTACACACACGGGCCATATCTAGTTCAATTCTGCTTAGGAAATTGACAAGAACAGTAGCTCCTATTCAGTCCAATACACTGTACTTGCTGGGAACAGACGCGAGTGCTATTTGCACTGTATATGCCAATGGGAGCCCAATAGTGACTCTTCTTACCAGAAAACAACTCTTGCTCGTAGGACCAGAAACTGCATGGGATTCAACTCCATTTAGGACTGGGAAACAAATGCTAGCTCGCCTTACAAGAAACACACTTTGCTTTTGAGAAAAGAGCACTCTTCTACTCTACTGTGTTTCCTATAGGGCCAGAATAGTGAGCTTGCTCAGAACAAATGAACTGTGTTTCCTACACACACGGGCCATATCTAGATCAATTCTGCCTAGGAAACTGACAAGGACAGTAGATACTCTTCAGTCCAATACACTGTACATGCTCGGAACAGACGCCAGTGCTATTTGCCCTGTGTATGACAATGGGAGCACAATAGTGACTATTCTTACCAGAAAACTACTCTTGCTCGTAGGACCAGAAACCGCATGTGATTCAACTCCATTTAGGACTGAAAAACAAACACTAGCACGCCTTACAAGAAACACACTCTGCTTTTGTGAAAAGGACACTCTTCTACTCTAATGTGTTTACGATAGGGCCAAAACAGTGAGCTTGCTCAGAACAAAAGAACTGTGCATCCTACACACACGGCCATATCTAGTTCAATTCTGCTTAGGAAACTGACAAAAACAGTAGCTCCTCTTCTGTCCAATACACTGTACTTGCTGGGAACAGACGCCAGGGCTATTTGCCCTCTATATAGCAATGGGAGGACAATAGTGACTCTTCTCACCAGAAAACACCTCTTGCTCTTAGGACCAGAAACTGCATGGGATTCAACTCCATTTCGGACTGGGAAACAAACGCTAGCTCACCTTACAAGAAACACACTCTGCTTTTGAGAAAAGAGCACTCTTCTACTCTACTGTGTTTCCTATAGTGTCCGAAAAGTGAGCTTGCTCCGAACAAAAGAACTGTGCTTCCTACACACATGGGCCATATCTAGTTCAACTCTGCTTAGGCAACTGACAAGAACAGTAGCTACTCTTCAGTCCAGTATACTGTACATGCTGGGAACAGATGCGAGTGCTATTTGCACTGTGTATGGCAATCGGAGCGCAATAGTGAGTCTTCTAAGCAGAAAACAACTCTTGCACTTAGGCCCAAAAACTGCATGTGATTCAACTCCATTTAGGACTGGGAAACAAACGCTAGCTCGCCTTACAAGAAACACACTCTGCTTTTGAGAAAAGAGCACTCTTCTACTCTAATGTGTTTCCTATGGGGTCCGAACAGTGAGCTTGCTCAGAAAAAAAGAAATGTGCTTCCTTCACAAACGGCCTTATCTAGTGCAATTCTGCTCGGGAAACTGACAAGAACAGTAGATCCTCTTCATTCCAATACACTGTACATGCTGGGAATAGACGCCAGTGCTTTTTGCCCTGTGTTTGACAATGGGAGCGCAACCGTGACTCTTCTTACCAGAAAACAACTCTTGCTCGTAGGACCAGAAACTGCATGTGATTCAACTCCATTTAGGACTGGGAAACAAACTGTATCTCGCCTTACAAGAAACACACTCTGCTTTTGAGAAAAGAGCACTCTTCTACTCTATTGTGTTTCCTATAGGGCAAAAACAGTGATCTTGCTCAGAACAAAAGAACTGTGCTTCCTACACACACGGTCATATCTAGTTCAATTCTGCTTAAAAAACTGACAAGAATAGTAGATCCTCTTCAGGCCAATACACTGTACTTGCTGGGAACAGACGCGAGTGCTATTTGCCCTGTGTATGACAATGGGAGCGCAATAGTGACTCTTCTTACCAAAAAACAACTCTTGCTCATAGGACCAGAAACTGCATGGGATTCAACTCCATTTCTGACTGGGAAACAAACACTAGCTCGCCTTACAAGAAACACACTCTGCTTTTGAGAAAAGAGCACTCTTCTACTCTACAGTGTTTCCTATGTGTTCCGAACAGTGAGCTTGCTGAGAACAAAAAAACTGTGCTTCCTACACACACGGGCCATATCTAGTTCAATTCTGCTTAGGAAATTGACAAGAACAGTACCTCATCTTCAGTCCAATACACTGTACTTGCTGCGAACAGACGTGAGTGCTATTTGCACTGTGTATGGCAATGGGAGCGAAATAGTGACTCTTCTTACCAGAAAACAACTCTTGCTTGTAGGACAAAAAACTGCTTGTGATTCAACTCCATTTTGGACTGGGAAACTAACACTATCTCGCCTTACAAGAAACACACTCTGGTTTTGAGAAAAGATAACACTTCTACTCTACTGTGTTTCCTATATTGCCAGAACAGTGAGCTTGCTCAGAACAAAAGAACTGTGCATCCTACACAAACGGGCCATATCTAGTTCAACTTTGCTTAGGAAACTGACAAGAACAGTAGCTCCTCTTCAGTCCAATACCCTGTACTTGCTGGGAACAGACGCGAGTGCTATTTGCACTGTGTATGGCAAAGGGAGGGCAATAGTGACTTTCCTTACGAGAAAACAACTCTTGCTCGTAGGACCAAATACTGCATGTGATTCAACTCCATTTCGGACTTGGAAACAAACGCTAGCTCGCCTTACAAGAAACACACTCTGCTTTTGAGAAAAGAGCACTCTTCTACTCTACGGTGTTTTCTATGGGGTCTGAACAGTGAGCTTGCTCAGAAAAAAAGTACTGTGCTTCCTACACAAACGGCATTATCTAGTTCAATTCTGCTCGGGAAACTGACAAGAACAGTAGATCCTCTTCATTCCAATACACTGTACATGCTGGGAATAGACGCCAGTGCTATTTGCCCTGTGTTTGACAATGGGAGCGCAACAGTGATTCTTCTTACCAGAAAACAACTCTTGCTTGTAGGACCAGAAACTGCATGTGATTCAACTCCATTTTGGACTGGGAAACAAACGCTAGCTTGCCTTACAAGAAACACACTCCCCTTTTGAGAAAAGAGCACTCTTCAACTCTATAGTGTTTCCTATGGGATGCGACCAGTGAGCTTGCTGAGAACAAAAGAACTGTGCTTCCTACACACACGGGCCATATCTAGTTCAATTCTGCTTAGGAAATTGACAAGAACAGTAGCTCCTATTCAGTCCAATACACTGTACTTGCCGGGAACAGACGCGAGTGCTATTTGCACTGTATATGCCAATGGGAGCCCAATAGAGACTCTTCTTACCAGAAAACAACTCTTGCTCGTAGGACCAGAAACTGCATGGGATTCAACTCCATTTAGGACTGGGAAACAAACGCTAGCTCAGCGTACAAGAAACACACTCTGCTTTTGAGAAAAGAGCACTCTTCTACTCTAAGGTGTTTCCTATAGGGTCCGAAAAGTGAGCTTGCTCAGAACAAAAGAACTGTGCTTCCTACACACAGGGGCCATATCCAGTTCTATTCTGCTTAGCAAACTGACAAGAACAGTAGCTCATCTTCAGTCCAATACACTGTACTTGCTGCGAACAGACGAGAGTGCTATTTGCACTGTGTATGGCAATGGGAGCCCAATAGTGACTCTTCTTACCAGAAAACAACTCTTGCTCGTAGGACCAGAAACTGCTTGGGATTCAACTCCATTTAGGACTGGGAAACAAACGCTAGCTCTCCTTACAAGAAGCACACTCTGCTTTTGAGAAAAGAGGACTCTTCTACTCTACAGTGTTTCCTATGGGGTCCCAACAGTGAGCTTGCTCAGAACAAAAGAACTGTGCTTCATACACACACGGGCTATATCTAGTTCAACTCTGCTTAGGAAACTGAAAAGAACAGTAGCTCCTCTTCAGTCCAATACACTGTACTTGCTGGGAGCAGAAGCGAGTGCAATTTGCACTGTGTATGGCAATGGTAGCACAATAGTGACTCTTCTTACCAGAAAACAACTCTTGCTCGCAGGACCAGAAACTGCATGTGATTCAACCCCATTATGGACTGGGAAACAAACGCTAGCTCGCCTTACAAGAAACACACTCTGCTTTTGAGTAAAGAGCACTCTTCTACTCTTCTGTGTTTCCTATAGGGCCAGAAGAGTGAGCTTGCTCTGAAAAAATGATGTGTGCTTCCTTAACACACAGGCCATATATAGTTCAACTCTGCTTAGGAAACTGACAAGAACAGTAGCTCCTCTTCAGTCTAATATACTGTACTTGCTGGGACCAGACGCGAGTGCTATTTGCCCTGTGTATGGCAATGGGAGTGCAATAGTGACTCTCCTTACCAGAAAACAACTCTTGCTTGTAGGACCAGAAACTGCATGTGATTCAACTCCTTTAGGACTTGGAAACAAACGCTCTCTTGCCTTAGGAGAAACACACTCTGCTTTTGAGAAAAGAGCACTCTTCTACTCTGCTGTGTTTCCTATAGGGCCAGAACAGTGAGCTTGCTCAGAAAAAAAGAACTGTGCTTCCTACACACACAGGCCATATCTAGTTCAACTCTGCTTAGGAAACTGACAAGAACAGTAGATCCTCTTCTGTCCAATACACTGTACTTGCTGGGAACAGACACGAGTGCTATTTGCACTGTGTATGGCAAAGGGAACACAATAGTGACTTTCCTTTCCAGAAAACAACTCTTGCTCGAAGGACCAGAAACTGCATGTGATTCAACTCCATTTAGGACTGGGAAACAAATGCAAGCTCTCCTTATAAGAAACACACTCTGCTTTTGAGAAAAGAGCACTCTTCTACTCTACTGTGTTTCCTATAGGGCCAGAACAGTGAGCTTGCTCAGAACAAAAGAACTGTGCTTCCTACACACACGGCCATATCTAGTTCAATTCTGCTTAGGAAGCTGACAAGAACAGTAGATCCTCTTCAGTTCAATACACTGTACATGCTGGGAACAGAAGACAGTGCTATTTGCCCTTTGTATGACAATGGGAGGACAATAGAGACTCTTCTTACCAGAAAACAACTCTTTCTCGTAGGACCAGAAACTGCATGTGATTCAACTCCATGTATGACTGGGAAACAAACACTAGCTCGCCTTACAAGAAACAAACTCTGGTTTTTAGAAAAGAGCACTCTTCAACTCTAATGTGTTTCCTAAGGGGTCCGAACAGTGAGCTTGCTCAGAAAAAAATAACTGTGCTTCCTACACACACAGGCTATATCTAGTTCAACTCTGCTTAGGAAACTGACAAGAACAGTAGCTCCTCTTCATTCCAATACACTGTACTTCCTGGGAACAGACGCGAGTGCTATTTGCACTGTGTATGGCAATGGGAACACAATAGTGACTCTTCTTACCAGAAAACAACTCTTGCTTGTAGGACAAGAAACTGCATGTGATTTTACTCCATTTAGGACTGGCAAACAAACGCTACCTCGCCTTACAAGAAACACACTCTGCTTTTGAGAAAAGAGCACTCTTCTATTCTACTGTGTTTCCTATGGGGTCCGAACAGTCAGCTTGCTCAGAACAAAAGAACTGTGCTTCATACAAACACGGGCTATATCTGGTTCAACACTGCTGAGGAAACTGACAAGAACAGTAGATCCTCTTAAGTGCAATACACTGTACATCCTGGGAACAGACGCCAGTGCTATTTGCACTGTTTATGGCAAAGGGAGCGCAAGAGTGACACTTCTTACCAGAAAACAACTCTTGCACGTAGGAAGAGAAACTGCATGTGATTCAACTCCATTTAGGACTGGGAAACAAACGCTAGCTTGCCTTACAGGAAACACACTCTGCTTTTGAGAAAAGAGCACTCTTCTACTCTATTGTGTTTCCTAAATGGCCAGGACAGTGAGCTTGCTCAGAACAAAAGAACTGTGCTTCCTGCATACACGGGGCATATCTAGTTCAACTCTGCTTAGGAAACTGACAAGAACAGTAGCTCCTCTTCATTCCAATACACTGTACTTGCTGGGAACAGACGCCAGTGCTATTTGCCCTGCATATGACAATGGGAGCACAGTATTGACTCTTCTTAACAGAAAACAACACTTGCTCATAGCAGCAGAACCTGCATGTGATTCAACTCCATTTAGGTCTGGGTAACAAACACTAGCTCGCCTTACAAGAAACACACTCTGCTTTTGAGAAGAGAGCATTCTTCTACTCTACTGTGTTGTCTATGGGGTCCGAACAGTGCACTAGCTCAGAACGAAAAAACTGTACTTCCTACACACACGGGCTATATCTAGTTCAACTCTGCTTAGAAAACTGACAAGAACAGTAGCTCCTCTTCAGTGCAATACACTGTAAATGCTGGGAACAGACCCCAGTGCTACTTGCCCTGTGTATGACAATGGGAGCGCAAAAGTGACTCTTCTTACTAGAAAACAACTCTTGCTTGTAGGACCAGAAACTGGATGTGATTCAACTCCATTTAGGACTGGGAAACAAACGCTAGCTCGCCTTACAAGAAACACAATCTGCTTTTGAGAAAACAGCAATCTTCTACTATACTGTTTTTCCTATTGGGCCACAACAGTGAGCTTGCTCAGAACAAAAGAACTGTGCTTCCTACACACACCTCCATATCTAGTTCAACTCTGCTTAGGAAACTGACAAGAACAGTAGATCCTCTTCAGTGCAATACACTGTACATGCTGGGTACAGACGCCATTAGTATTTGCCCTGTGTATGACAATGGGAGCGCAATAGTGACTCTTCTTACCAGAAAACAACTCTTGCTCTTAGGACCAGAAACTGCATGTGATTCAACTCCAATTTAGGTTGGGAAACAAACGCTAGCTTGCATTACAAGAAACACACTCTGCTTTTGAGAAAAGAGCACTCTTCTACTCTACTGTGTTTCCTATGGGTTCGAACAGTGAGCTTGCTCAGAACAAAAGAACTGTGCTTCCTACACACACGGCCATATCTAGTTCAACTCTGTTTAGGAAACTGACAAGAACAGTAGCTCCTCTTCAGTCCAATACACTGTACATGCTGGGAACAGACGCCAGTGCTATTTGCCCTGTGTATGACAGTTAGAGCACAATAGTGACTCTTCTTACCAGAAAACAACTCTTGCTCGTAGGACCAGAAAATGCATGTGATTCAACTCCCATTTAGGACTGGGAAACAAACGCTAGCTCGCCTTACAAGAAACACACTCTGTTTTTGAGAAAAGAGCACTCTTCTACTCTACTGTGTTTCCTATATGGCCAGAACAGTCAGCTTGCTCAGAACAAAAGAAATGTGCTTCCTACACACACGGGCCATATATAGTTTAACTCTGCTTAGGAAACTGACAAGAACAGTAGCTCCTCTTCAGTCCAATACACTGTACATGCTGGGAACAAATGCCAGTGCGATTTGCACTGTGTATGGCAATGGGAGCACAATAGTGACTCTTCTTACCAGAAAACAACTCTTGCTCTTAGGACCAGAAACTGCATGTGATTCAACTCCATTTAGAACTGGGAAACAAACACTAGCTCGCCTTACAAGAAACACTTTCTGCTTTTGAGAAAAGAGCACTCATCTACTCTACTGTGTTTCCTATAGGGACAGAACATTGTGCTTGCTCAGAACAAAAGACCTGTGCTTCCTACACACACGTGCCATATCTAGTTAAACTCTGCTTAGGAAACTGACAAGAACAGTAGCTCCGCTTCAGTCCAATACACTGTACTTGCTGGGAACAGACGCGAGGGCTATTTTTACTGTGTATGGCAATGGGAGGGCAATAGTGACTCTTCTTGCCAGAAAACAACTCTTGCTCGTAGGACCAAAAACTACATTTGATTCACCTCCATTTAGGACTGGGAAACAAACGCTAGCTAGACTTACAAGAAACACACTCTACTTTTGAGAAAAGAGCATTCCTCTACTCTACTGTGTTTCCTATAGGGCCAGAACAGTGAGCTTGCTCAGAACAAAAGAACTGTGCTTCCTACACACACGGCCATATCTAGTTCAATTCTGCTGATGAAACTGACAAGAACAGTAGCCTCTCTTCAGTCCAATACACTGTACTTGCTGGGAACAGACGCGAGTGCTATTTGCACTGTGTATGGCAAAGGGAGCGCAAAATGGACTCTTCTTACCAGAAAACAACTCTCGCTCGTAGGACCAGAAACTGCATGTGTATTTCAACTCCATTTAGGCCTGGGAAACAAACACTAGCTCGCCTTACAACAAACACACTCTGCTTTTGACAAAAGAGCACTCTTCTACTCTACTGTGTTTCCTATGGGGTCCAAACAGAGAACTTGCTCAGAACAAAAGAACTGTGCTTCCTACACTCGGGCCATATCTAGTTCAACTCTGCTGAGGAAAATGACAAGAACAGTAGCTCTTCTTCAGTACAATACACTGTACTTGCTGGCAACAGATGCCAGTGCTATTTGCACTGTGTATGGCAATGGGAGCACAATAGTGACTTTCCTTACAAGAAAGCAACTCTTGCTCATAGGACCAAAAACTGCATGTGATTCAACTCCATTTAGGACTGGGAAACAAATGCTAGCTCGCCTTACAAGAAACACACTCTGCTTTTGAGAAAAGAGCACTCTTCTACTCTACTGTGTTTCCTATGGGCTCCGAACAGTGAGCTTGCTCAGAACAAAAGAACTGTGCTTCCTACACACACGGTCCATATGTAGTTCAACTCTGCTTAGGAAAATGACAAGAACAATACCTCCTCTTCAGTCCAATACACTGTACTTGCTGGGAAAATTCGCGTGTGCTATTTGCACTGTGTATGAAAAAGGGAGCGCAATAGTGACTTTCCTTACCAGAAAACAACTCTTGCTCGTGGGACCAAAAACTGCATGTGATTCAACTCCATTTAGGACTGGGAAACAAACGCTACCTCGCCTTACAAGAAACACACTCTGCTTTTGAGAAAAGAACACTCTTCTACTCTACTGTATTTCGTATAGGGCCAAAATAGTGAGCTTGCTCAGAACAAAAGAACTGTGCTTCATACACACACGGCCATATCTAGTTCAATTCTGCTTAGGAAACTGAGAAGAACAGTAGATCCTCTTCAGTCCAATACACTGTACATGCTGGGAACAGACGCCAGTGCAATTTGCCCTGTGTATGACAATGGGAGCGCAATAGTGACTCTTCTTACCATAAAACAACTCTTGCTCGTAGGAACAGAAACTGCATGTGATTCAACTCCATTTAGGACTGGGAAACAAACACTAGCTCGCCTTACAAGAAACACACTCTGCTTTTGAGAATGACCACTCTTCTACTCTACTGTGTTTCCTATGGTGTCCGAACAGTCAGCTTGCTCAGAACAAAAGAACTGTGCTTCCTACACACGGGCTATATATAGTTCAACTCTGCTTAGGAAACTGACAAGAACAGTAGATCTCCTTCAGTGCAAAACACTGTACATGCTGGGAACAGATGCGAGTGCTATTTGCACTGTGTATGGCAATCGGAGCGCAATAGTGAGTCTTCTAAGCAGAAAACAACTCTTGCACTTAGGCCCAAAAACTGCATGTGATTCAACTCCATTTAGGACTGGGAAACAAACGCTAGCTCGCCTTACAAGAAACACACTCTGCTTTTGAGAAAAGAGCACTCTTCTACTCTAATGTGTTTCCTATGGGGTCCGAACAGTGAGCTTGCTCAGAAAAAAAGAAATGTGCTTCCTTCACAAACGGCCTTATCTAGTGCAATTCTGCTCGGGAAACTGACAAGAACAGTAGATCCTCTTCATTCCAATACACTGTACATGCTGGGAATAGACGCCAGTGCTTTTTGCCCTGTGTTTGACAATGGGAGCGCAACCGTGACTCTTCTTACCAGAAAACAACTCTTGCTCGTAGGACCAGAAACTGCATGTGATTCAACTCCATTTAGGACTGGGAAACAAACTGTATCTCGCCTTACAAGAAACACACTCTGCTTTTGAGAAAAGAGCACTCTTCTACTCTATTGTGTTTCCTATAGGGCAAAAACAGTGATCTTGCTCAGAACAAAAGAACTGTGCTTCCTACACACACGGTCATATCTAGTTCAATTCTGCTTAAAAAACTGACAAGAATAGTAGATCCTCTTCAGGCCAATACACTGTACTTGCTGGGAACAGACGCGAGTGCTATTTGCCCTGTGTATGACAATGGGAGCGCAATAGTGACTCTTCTTACCAAAAAACAACTCTTGCTCATAGGACCAGAAACTGCATGGGATTCAACTCCATTTCTGACTGGGAAACAAACACTAGCTCGCCTTACAAGAAACACACTCTGCTTTTGAGAAAAGAGCACTCTTCTACTCTACAGTGTTTCCTATGTGTTCCGAACAGTGAGCTTGCTGAGAACAAAAAAACTGTGCTTCCTACACACACGGGCCATATCTAGTTCAATTCTGCTTAGGAAATTGACAAGAACAGTACCTCATCTTCAGTCCAATACACTGTACTTGCTGCGAACAGACGTGAGTGCTATTTGCACTGTGTATGGCAATGGGAGCGAAATAGTGACTCTTCTTACCAGAAAACAACTCTTGCTTGTAGGACAAAAAACTGCTTGTGATTCAACTCCATTTTGGACTGGGAAACTAACACTATCTCGCCTTACAAGAAACACACTCTGGTTTTGAGAAAAGATAACACTTCTACTCTACTGTGTTTCCTATATTGCCAGAACAGTGAGCTTGCTCAGAACAAAAGAACTGTGCATCCTACACAAACGGGCCATATCTAGTTCAACTTTGCTTAGGAAACTGACAAGAACAGTAGCTCCTCTTCAGTCCAATACCCTGTACTTGCTGGGAACAGACGCGAGTGCTATTTGCACTGTGTATGGCAAAGGGAGGGCAATAGTGACTTTCCTTACGAGAAAACAACTCTTGCTCGTAGGACCAAATACTGCATGTGATTCAACTCCATTTCGGACTTGGAAACAAACGCTAGCTCGCCTTACAAGAAACACACTCTGCTTTTGAGAAAAGAGCACTCTTCTACTCTACGGTGTTTTCTATGGGGTCTGAACAGTGAGCTTGCTCAGAAAAAAAGTACTGTGCTTCCTACACAAACGGCATTATCTAGTTCAATTCTGCTCGGGAAACTGACAAGAACAGTAGATCCTCTTCATTCCAATACACTGTACATGCTGGGAATAGACGCCAGTGCTATTTGCCCTGTGTTTGACAATGGGAGCGCAACAGTGATTCTTCTTACCAGAAAACAACTCTTGCTTGTAGGACCAGAAACTGCATGTGATTCAACTCCATTTTGGACTGGGAAACAAACGCTAGCTTGCCTTACAAGAAACACACTCCCCTTTTGAGAAAAGAGCACTCTTCAACTCTATAGTGTTTCCTATGGGATGCGACCAGTGAGCTTGCTGAGAACAAAAGAACTGTGCTTCCTACACACACGGGCCATATCTAGTTCAATTCTGCTTAGGAAATTGACAAGAACAGTAGCTCCTATTCAGTCCAATACACTGTACTTGCCGGGAACAGACGCGAGTGCTATTTGCACTGTATATGCCAATGGGAGCCCAATAGAGACTCTTCTTACCAGAAAACAACTCTTGCTCGTAGGACCAGAAACTGCATGGGATTCAACTCCATTTAGGACTGGGAAACAAACGCTAGCTCAGCGTACAAGAAACACACTCTGCTTTTGAGAAAAGAGCACTCTTCTACTCTAAGGTGTTTCCTATAGGGTCCGAAAAGTGAGCTTGCTCAGAACAAAAGAACTGTGCTTCCTACACACAGGGGCCATATCCAGTTCTATTCTGCTTAGCAAACTGACAAGAACAGTAGCTCATCTTCAGTCCAATACACTGTACTTGCTGCGAACAGACGAGAGTGCTATTTGCACTGTGTATGGCAATGGGAGCCCAATAGTGACTCTTCTTACCAGAAAACAACTCTTGCTCGTAGGACCAGAAACTGCTTGGGATTCAACTCCATTTAGGACTGGGAAACAAACGCTAGCTCTCCTTACAAGAAGCACACTCTGCTTTTGAGAAAAGAGGACTCTTCTACTCTACAGTGTTTCCTATGGGGTCCCAACAGTGAGCTTGCTCAGAACAAAAGAACTGTGCTTCATACACACACGGGCTATATCTAGTTCAACTCTGCTTAGGAAACTGAAAAGAACAGTAGCTCCTCTTCAGTCCAATACACTGTACTTGCTGGGAGCAGAAGCGAGTGCAATTTGCACTGTGTATGGCAATGGTAGCACAATAGTGACTCTTCTTACCAGAAAACAACTCTTGCTCGCAGGACCAGAAACTGCATGTGATTCAACCCCATTATGGACTGGGAAACAAACGCTAGCTCGCCTTACAAGAAACACACTCTGCTTTTGAGTAAAGAGCACTCTTCTACTCTTCTGTGTTTCCTATAGGGCCAGAAGAGTGAGCTTGCTCTGAAAAAATGATGTGTGCTTCCTTAACACACAGGCCATATATAGTTCAACTCTGCTTAGGAAACTGACAAGAACAGTAGCTCCTCTTCAGTCTAATATACTGTACTTGCTGGGACCAGACGCGAGTGCTATTTGCCCTGTGTATGGCAATGGGAGTGCAATAGTGACTCTCCTTACCAGAAAACAACTCTTGCTTGTAGGACCAGAAACTGCATGTGATTCAACTCCTTTAGGACTTGGAAACAAACGCTCTCTTGCCTTAGGAGAAACACACTCTGCTTTTGAGAAAAGAGCACTCTTCTACTCTGCTGTGTTTCCTATAGGGCCAGAACAGTGAGCTTGCTCAGAAAAAAAGAACTGTGCTTCCTACACACACAGGCCATATCTAGTTCAACTCTGCTTAGGAAACTGACAAGAACAGTAGATCCTCTTCTGTCCAATACACTGTACTTGCTGGGAACAGACACGAGTGCTATTTGCACTGTGTATGGCAAAGGGAACACAATAGTGACTTTCCTTTCCAGAAAACAACTCTTGCTCGAAGGACCAGAAACTGCATGTGATTCAACTCCATTTAGGACTGGGAAACAAATGCAAGCTCTCCTTATAAGAAACACACTCTGCTTTTGAGAAAAGAGCACTCTTCTACTCTACTGTGTTTCCTATAGGGCCAGAACAGTGAGCTTGCTCAGAACAAAAGAACTGTGCTTCCTACACACACGGCCATATCTAGTTCAATTCTGCTTAGGAAGCTGACAAGAACAGTAGATCCTCTTCAGTTCAATACACTGTACATGCTGGGAACAGAAGACAGTGCTATTTGCCCTTTGTATGACAATGGGAGGACAATAGAGACTCTTCTTACCAGAAAACAACTCTTTCTCGTAGGACCAGAAACTGCATGTGATTCAACTCCATGTATGACTGGGAAACAAACACTAGCTCGCCTTACAAGAAACAAACTCTGGTTTTTAGAAAAGAGCACTCTTCAACTCTAATGTGTTTCCTAAGGGGTCCGAACAGTGAGCTTGCTCAGAAAAAAATAACTGTGCTTCCTACACACACAGGCTATATCTAGTTCAACTCTGCTTAGGAAACTGACAAGAACAGTAGCTCCTCTTCATTCCAATACACTGTACTTCCTGGGAACAGACGCGAGTGCTATTTGCACTGTGTATGGCAATGGGAACACAATAGTGACTCTTCTTACCAGAAAACAACTCTTGCTTGTAGGACAAGAAACTGCATGTGATTTTACTCCATTTAGGACTGGCAAACAAACGCTACCTCGCCTTACAAGAAACACACTCTGCTTTTGAGAAAAGAGCACTCTTCTATTCTACTGTGTTTCCTATGGGGTCCGAACAGTCAGCTTGCTCAGAACAAAAGAACTGTGCTTCATACAAACACGGGCTATATCTGGTTCAACACTGCTGAGGAAACTGACAAGAACAGTAGATCCTCTTAAGTGCAATACACTGTACATCCTGGGAACAGACGCCAGTGCTATTTGCACTGTTTATGGCAAAGGGAGCGCAAGAGTGACACTTCTTACCAGAAAACAACTCTTGCACGTAGGAAGAGAAACTGCATGTGATTCAACTCCATTTAGGACTGGGAAACAAACGCTAGCTTGCCTTACAGGAAACACACTCTGCTTTTGAGAAAAGAGCACTCTTCTACTCTATTGTGTTTCCTAAATGGCCAGGACAGTGAGCTTGCTCAGAACAAAAGAACTGTGCTTCCTGCATACACGGGGCATATCTAGTTCAACTCTGCTTAGGAAACTGACAAGAACAGTAGCTCCTCTTCATTCCAATACACTGTACTTGCTGGGAACAGACGCCAGTGCTATTTGCCCTGCATATGACAATGGGAGCACAGTATTGACTCTTCTTAACAGAAAACAACACTTGCTCATAGCAGCAGAACCTGCATGTGATTCAACTCCATTTAGGACTGGGTAACAAACACTAGCTCGCCTTACAAGAAACACACTCTGCTTTTGAGAAGAGAGCATTCTTCTACTCTACTGTGTTGTCTATGGGGTCCGAACAGTGCACTAGCTCAGAACGAAAAAACTGTACTTCCTACACACACGGGCTATATCTAGTTCAACTCTGCTTAGAAAACTGACAAGAACAGTAGCTCCTCTTCAGTGCAATACACTGTAAATGCTGGGAACAGACCCCAGTGCTACTTGCCTTGTGTATGACAATGGGAGCGCAAAAGTGACTCTTCTTACTAGAAAACAACTCTTGCTTGTAGGACCAGAAACTGGATGTGATTCAACTCCATTTAGGACTGGGAAACAAACGCTAGCTCGCCTTACAAGAAACACAATCTGCTTTTGAGAAAACAGCAATCTTCTACTATACTGTTTTTCCTATTGGGCCACAACAGTGAGCTTGCTCAGAACAAAAGAACTGTGCTTCCTACACACACCTCCATATCTAGTTCAACTCTGCTTAGGAAACTGACAAGAACAGTAGATCCTCTTCAGTGCAATACACTGTACATGCTGGGTACAGACGCCATTAGTATTTGCCCTGTGTATGACAATGGGAGCGCAATAGTGACTCTTCTTACCAGAAAACAACTCTTGCTCTTAGGACCAGAAACTGCATGTGATTCAACTCCAATTTAGGTTGGGAAACAAACGCTAGCTTGCATTACAAGAAACACACTCTGCTTTTGAGAAAAGAGCACTCTTCTACTCTACTGTGTTTCCTATGGGTTCGAACAGTGAGCTTGCTCAGAACAAAAGAACTGTGCTTCCTACACACACGGCCATATCTAGTTCAACTCTGTTTAGGAAACTGACAAGAACAGTAGCTCCTCTTCAGTCCAATACACTGTACATGCTGGGAACAGACGCCAGTGCTATTTGCCCTGTGTATGACAGTTAGAGCACAATAGTGACTCTTCTTACCAGAAAACAACTCTTGCTCGTAGGACCAGAAAATGCATGTGATTCAACTCCCATTTAGGACTGGGAAACAAACGCTAGCTCGCCTTACAAGAAACACACTCTGTTTTTGAGAAAAGAGCACTCTTCTACTCTACTGTGTTTCCTATATGGCCAGAACAGTCAGCTTGCTCAGAACAAAAGAAATGTGCTTCCTACACACACGGGCCATATATAGTTTAACTCTGCTTAGGAAACTGACAAGAACAGTAGCTCCTCTTCAGTCCAATACACTGTACATGCTGGGAACAAATGCCAGTGCGATTTGCACTGTGTATGGCAATGGGAGCACAATAGTGACTCTTCTTACCAGAAAACAACTCTTGCTCTTAGGACCAGAAACTGCATGTGATTCAACTCCATTTAGAACTGGGAAACAAACACTAGCTCGCCTTACAAGAAACACTTTCTGCTTTTGAGAAAAGAGCACTCATCTACTCTACTGTGTTTCCTATAGGGACAGAACATTGTGCTTGCTCAGAACAAAAGACCTGTGCTTCCTACACACACGTGCCATATCTAGTTAAACTCTGCTTAGGAAACTGACAAGAACAGTAGCTCCGCTTCAGTCCAATACACTGTACTTGCTGGGAACAGACGCGAGGGCTATTTTTACTGTGTATGGCAATGGGAGGGCAATAGTGACTCTTCTTGCCAGAAAACAACTCTTGCTCGTAGGACCAAAAACTACATTTGATTCACCTCCATTTAGGACTGGGAAACAAACGCTAGCTAGACTTACAAGAAACACACTCTACTTTTGAGAAAAGAGCATTCCTCTACTCTACTGTGTTTCCTATAGGGCCAGAACAGTGAGCTTGCTCAGAACAAAAGAACTGTGCTTCCTACACACACGGCCATATCTAGTTCAATTCTGCTGATGAAACTGACAAGAACAGTAGCCTCTCTTCAGTCCAATACACTGTACTTGCTGGGAACAGACGCGAGTGCTATTTGCACTGTGTATGGCAAAGGGAGCGCAAAATGGACTCTTCTTACCAGAAAACAACTCTCGCTCGTAGGACCAGAAACTGCATGTGTATTTCAACTCCATTTAGGCCTGGGAAACAAACACTAGCTCGCCTTACAACAAACACACTCTGCTTTTGACAAAAGAGCACTCTTCTACTCTACTGTGTTTCCTATGGGGTCCAAACAGAGAACTTGCTCAGAACAAAAGAACTGTGCTTCCTACACTCGGGCCATATCTAGTTCAACTCTGCTGAGGAAAATGACAAGAACAGTAGCTCTTCTTCAGTACAATACACTGTACTTGCTGGCAACAGATGCCAGTGCTATTTGCACTGTGTATGGCAATGGGAGCACAATAGTGACTTTCCTTACAAGAAAGCAACTCTTGCTCATAGGACCAAAAACTGCATGTGATTCAACTCCATTTAGGACTGGGAAACAAATGCTAGCTCGCCTTACAAGAAACACACTCTGCTTTTGAGAAAAGAGCACTCTTCTACTCTACTGTGTTTCCTATGGGCTCCGAACAGTGAGCTTGCTCAGAACAAAAGAACTGTGCTTCCTACACACACGGTCCATATGTAGTTCAACTCTGCTTAGGAAAATGACAAGAACAATACCTCCTCTTCAGTCCAATACACTGTACTTGCTGGGAAAATTCGCGTGTGCTATTTGCACTGTGTATGAAAAAGGGAGCGCAATAGTGACTTTCCTTACCAGAAAACAACTCTTGCTCGTGGGACCAAAAACTGCATGTGATTCAACTCCATTTAGGACTGGGAAACAAACGCTACCTCGCCTTACAAGAAACACACTCTGCTTTTGAGAAAAGAACACTCTTCTACTCTACTGTATTTCGTATAGGGCCAAAATAGTGAGCTTGCTCAGAACAAAAGAACTGTGCTTCATACACACACGGCCATATCTAGTTCAATTCTGCTTAGGAAACTGAGAAGAACAGTAGATCCTCTTCAGTCCAATACACTGTACATGCTGGGAACAGACGCCAGTGCAATTTGCCCT
Source organism: Peromyscus eremicus (assembly GCF_949786415.1). Lineage (NCBI taxonomy): Eukaryota > Metazoa > Chordata > Mammalia > Rodentia > Cricetidae > Peromyscus > Peromyscus eremicus. The sequence goes on from NW_026734640.1 coordinate 145,817, forward strand.
GTGTATGACAATGGGAGCGCAATAGTGACTCTTCTTACCATAAAACAACTCTTGCTCGTAGGAACAGAAACTGCATGTGATTCAACTCCATTTAGGACTGGGAAACAAACACTAGCTCGCCTTACAAGAAACACACTCTGCTTTTGAGAATGACCACTCTTCTACTCTACTGTGTTTCCTATGGTGTCCGAACAGTCAGCTTGCTCAGAACAAAAGAACTGTGCTTCCTACACACGGGCTATATATAGTTCAACTCTGCTTAGGAAACTGACAAGAACAGTAGATCTCCTTCAGTGCAAAACACTGTACATGCTGGGAACAGACGCCAGTGCTATTTGCACTGTGTATGGCAATGGGAGCGCAAGAGTGACTCTTCTTACCAGAAAACAACTCTTGCTCGTAGGACCAGAAATTGCATGTGATTCAACTCCAATTTAGGTTGGGAAACAAACGCGAGCTTGCATTACAAGAAACACACTCTGCTTTTGAGAAAAGAGCACTCTTCTACTCTACTGTGTTTCCTATGGGTTCGAACAGTGAGCTTGCTCAGAACAAAAGAACTGTGCTTCCTACACACACGGCCATATCTAGTTCAACTCTGTTTAGGAAACTGACAAGAACAGTAGCTCCTCTTCAGTCCAATACACTGTACATGCTGGGAACAGACGCCAGTGCTATTTGCCCTGTGTATGACAGTTAGAGTGCAATAGTGACTCTTCTTACCAGAAAACAACTCTTGCTCATAGGACCAGAAAATGCATGTGATTCAACTCCCATTTAGGACTGGGAAACAAATGCTAGCTCGCCTTACAAGAAACACACTCTGTTTTTGAGAAAAGAGCACTCTTCTACTCTACTGTGTTTCCTATATGGACAGAACAGTGAGCTTGCTCAGAACAAAAGAAATGTGCTTCCTACACACACGGGCCATATATAGTTTAACTCTGCTTAGGAAACTGACAAGAACAGTAGCTCCTCTTCAGTCCAATACACTGTACATGCTGGGAACAAATGCCAGTGCGATTTGCACTGTGTATGGCAATGGGAGCACAATAGTGACTCTTCTTACCAGAAAACAACTCTTGCTCTTAGGACCAGAAACTGCATGTGATTCAACTCCATTTAGAACTGGGAAACAAACACTAGCTCGCCTTACAAGAAACACTTTCTGCTTTTGAGAAAAGAGCACTCTTCTACTCTACTGTGTTTCCTATAGGGACAGAACAGTGTGCTTGCTCAGAACAAAAGAACTGTGCTTCCTACACACACGTGCCATATCTAGTTAAACTCTGCTTAGGAAACTGACAAGAACAGTAGCTCCTCTTCAGTCCAATACACTGTACTTGCTGGGAACAGACGCGAGGGCTATTTTTACTGTGTATGGCAATGGGAGGGCAATAGTGACTCTTCTTGCCAGAAAACAACTCTTGCTCCTAGGACCAAAAACTACATTTGATTCACCTCCATTTAGGACTGGGAAACAAACGCTAGCTAGACTTACAAGAAACACACTCTACTTTTGAGAAAAGAGCATTCCTCTACTCTACTGTGTTTCCTATAAGGCCAGAACAGTGAGCTTGCTCAGAACAAAAGAACTGTGCTTCCTACACACACGGCCATATCTAGTTCAATTCTGCTGATGAAACTGACAAGAACAGTAGCCTCTCTTCAGTCCAATACACTGTACTTGCTGGGAACAGACGCGAGTGCTATTTGCACTGTGTATGGCAAAGGGAGCGCAAAATGGACTCTTCTTACCAGAAAACAACTCTCGCTCGTAGGACCAGAAACTGCATGTGTATTTCAACTCCATTTAGGCCTGGGAAACAAACACTAGCTCGCCTTACAACAAACACACTCTGATTTTGACAAAAGAGCACTCTTCTACTCTACTGTGTTTCCTATGGGGTCCAAACAGAGAACTTGCTCAGAACAAAAGAACTGTGCTTCCTACACTCGGGCCATATCTAGTTCAACTCTGCTTAGGAAACTGACAAGAACAGTAGCTCCTCTTCTGTCCAATACACTGTACTTGCAAAGAAGAGTAGCGAGTGTTGTTTACACTGTGTATGGCAATAGGAGCGCAATAGTGACTCTTCTTACCCGAAAACAACTCTTGCTCATAGGACAAGAAACTGCATGTAATTCAACTCCATTTAAAACTGGGAAAAAAAACGCTAGCTCACCTTACAATAAACACACTATGCTTTTGAGAAAAGAGCACTCTTCTATTCTACTGTGTTTACTATGGTGTCCGAAAATTGAGCTTGCTAAGAACAAAAGAACTGTGCTTCATACACACGGGCCATATCTAGTTCAACTCTCCTTAGGAAACTGAGATGAACAGTAGCTCCTCTTCTGTCGAATACACTGTACTTGCTGGGAACAGACGTGAGTGCTATTTGCACAGTTTATTGCAAAGGGAGCACAATAGTTACTTTCCTTACCAGAAAACTTCCCTTGCTCGTAGGACCAGAAACTGCATGTGATTCAACTCCATTTTGGACTGGGAATCAAACGCTAGCTCGCCTTACAAGAAACACACTCTGCTTTTGAGAAAAGAGCACTCTTCTATTCTACTGTGTTTCCTGTGGGGTCCGAACAGTGACCTTGCTCAGAACAAAAGAACTGTGCTTCCTACACACACGGGCCATATCTAGTTCAACTCTGTTTAGGAAACTGACAAGAACAGTAGATCATCTTCAGTCCAATACACTGTACATGCTGGGAACAGACGCCAGTGCTATTTGCCCTGTGTATGACAATAAGAGCGCAATAGTGACTCTTCTTACCAGAAAACAACTCTTGCTCGTAGGACCAGAAACTGCATGTGATTCAACTACATTTAGGACTGGGAAACAAACGCTAGCTCGCCTTACAAGAAACACACTCTGCTTTTGAGAAAAGAGCACTCTTCTATTCTACTGTGTTTCTAATGGGGTCCGAACAGTGAGCTTGCTCAGAACAAAAGAACTGTGCTTCCTACACACACGGGCCATATCTAGTTCAACTCTGCTTAGGAAACCGACAAGAGCAGTAGCTCCTCTTCAGTCCAATACACTGTAATTGCTGGGAACAGACGCGAGGGCTATTTGCACTGTGTATGGCAAAGGGAACACAATAGTGACTTTCCTTTCCAGAAAACAACTCTTGCTTGTAGGACCAGAAACTGCATGTGATTCAACTCTATTTAGGACTGGGAAACAAACGCAAGCTCGCCTTACAAGAAACACATTCTGCTTTTGAGAAAAGAGCACTCTACTACTCTACTGTGTTTCCTATAGGCCAGAAGAGTGAGCTTGCTCAGAACAAAAGAACTCTGCTTCCTACACACATGGGCCATATCTAGTTCAACTCTGCTTAGGAAACTGACAAGAACAGTAGATCCTCTTCAGTCCAATACACTGTACATCCTGGGAACAGACGCGAGTCCTTTTTGCCCTGTGTATGGCAATGGGAGCACAATAGTGACTCTTCTTACTAGAAAATAACTCTTGCTTGTAGGACCAGAAACTGCATGTAATTCAACTACATTTAGGACTGGGAAACAAATGCTAGCTCGCCTTACAAGAAACACACTCTGCTTTTGAGAAAAGAGCACTCTTCTACTCTATTGTGTTTCCTATAGGGCCAAAACAGTGAGCTTGCTCAGAACAAAAGAACTGTGCTTCCTATACACACGGGCCATATCTAGTTCAACTCTGCTTAGGAAACTGACAAGAACAGTAGCTCCTCTTCTGTCCAATACACTGTACTTGCAAAGAACAGTAGCGAGTGTTGTTTGCACTGTGTATGGCAATACGAGCGCAATAGTTACACTTCTTACCAGAAAACAACTCTTGCTCATAGGACAAGAAACTGCATGTAATTCAACTCCATTTAAAACTGGGAAAAAAACGCTAGCTCACCTTACAAGAAACACAGTATGCTTTTGAGAAAAGAGCACTCTTCTATTCTACTGTGTTTACTATGGTGTCCGAAAATTGAGCTTGCTCAGAACAAAAGAACTGTGCTTCCTACACACACGGGCCATATCTAGTTCAACTCTGCTTAGGAAACTGACAAGAACAGTAGATCCTCTTCAGTCCAATACACTTTACATGCTGGGAACAGACGCCAGTGCTATTTGCCCTGTGTATGACAATGGGAGCACAATAGTGACTCTTCTTACCAGAAAACAACTCTTGCTCCTATGATCAGAAACTGCATGTGATTCAATTCCATTTAGGACTGGGAAACAAACGCTAGCTTGCCTTACAAGAAACACACTCTGCTTCTGAGAAAAGAGCACTCTTCTACTCTACTGTGTTTCCTATGGGGTCCGAACAGTGAGCTTGCTCAGAACAAAAGAACTGTGCTTCCGACAACACGGGACATATCTAGTTCAACGATGCTTAGGAAACTGACAAGAACAGTAGCTCCTCTTCTGTCCAATACACTGTACTTGCAAAGAACAGTAGCGAGATTTGTTTGCAATGTGTATGGCAATAGGAGCGCAATAGTGACTCTTCTTAACAGAAAACAACTCTTGCTCATAGGACAAGAAACTGCATGTAATTCAACTCCATTTAGTACTGGGAAACAAACGCTAGCTCACCTTACAAGAAACACGCTCTGCTTTTGAGATAAGAGCACTCTTCTACTCTTCTGTGTTTTTTATAGGACCAAAACTGTGAGCTTGCTCAGAACAAATGAACTGTGCTTCCTACACACACGGGCCATATCTAGATCAATTCTGCATAGGAAACTGACAAGGACAGTAGATCCTCTTGAGTCCAATACAGTGTATGCTGGGAACAGACGCCAGTGCTATTTGCCCTGTGTATGACAATGGGAGCACAATAGTGACTCTCCTTACCAGAAAACAACTCTTGCTCGTAGGAACTGAAACTGCATGTGATTCAACTCCATTTAGGACTGAAAAACAAATGCTAGCTCGACTTACAATAAACACACACTGCTTTTGAGGAAAGGGCACTCTTCTTTTCTACTGAGTTTCTTATGGGGTCAGAACAGTGAGCTTGCTCAGAACAAAAGAACTGTGCTTCCTACACACACGGGCCATATCTAGATCAATTCTGCTTAGGAAACTGACAAGGACAGGAGATCCACTTCAGTCCAATACACTGTACATGCTCAGAACAGACGCCAGTGCTATTTGCCCTGTGTATGACAATGGGAGCACAATAGAGACTCTTCTTACCAGAAAACAACTCTTGCTCGTAGGACCAGACACTGCATGTGATTCAACTCCATATAGGACTGGGAAACCAACGCTAGCTCGCCTTACAAGAAACACACTCTGCTTATGAGAAAAGGACACTCTTCTACTCTAATGTGTTTCCTATAGGGCCAAAACAGTGAGCTTGCTCAGAACAAAAGAACTGTGCATCCTACACACACGGCCATATCTAGTTCAATTCTGCTTAGGAAACTGACAAGAACAGTAGCTCCTCTTCTGTCCAATACACTGTACTTGCTGGGAACAGACGCGAGGGCTATTTGCCCTCTATATAGCAATGGGAGGACAATAGTGACTCTTCTCACCAGAAAACACCTCTTGCTCTTAGGACCAGAAACTGCATGGGATTCAACTCCATTTCTGACTGGGAAACAAACACTAGCTCGCCTTACAAGAAACACACTCTGCTTTTGAGAAAAGAGCACTCTTCTACTCTACAGTGTTTCCTATGTGTTCCGAACAGTGAGCTTGCTGAGAACAAAAAAACTGTCCTTCCTACACACACGGGCCATATCTAGTTCAATTCTGCTTAGGAAATTGACAAGAACAGTACCTCATCTTCAGTCCAATACACTGTACTTGCTGCGAACAGACGTGAGTGCTATTTGCACTGTGTATGGCAATGGGAGCGAAATAGTGACTCTTCTTACCAGAAAACAACTCTTGGTTGTAGGACAAAAAACTGCTTGTGATTCAACTCCATTTTGGACTGGGAAACTAACACTATCTCGCCTTACAAGAAACACACTCTGGTTTTGAGAAAAGATAACACTTCTACTCTACTGTGTTTCCTATATTGCCAGAACAGTGAGCTTGCTCAGAACAAAAGAACTGTGCATCCTACACAAACGGGCCATATCTAGTTCAACTTTGCTTAGGAAACTGACAAGAACAGTAGCTCCTCTTCAGTCCAATACACTGTACTTGCTGGGAACAGACGCGAGTGCTATTTGCAGGGTATGTGGCAATTGGAGCAAAATACTGAATCTTCTTACCAGAAAACAACACTTACTCTTAGGACCAGAAACTGCATGGGATTCAACTCCATTTCGGACTTGGAAACAAACGCTAGCTCGCCTTACAAGAAACACACTCTGCTTTTGAGAAAAGAGCACTCATCTACTCTACGGTGTTTTCTATGGGGTCTGAACAGTGAGCTTGCTCAGAAAAAAAGTACTGTGCTTCCTACACAAACGGCATTATCTAGTTCAATTCTGCTCGGGAAACTGACAAGAACAGTAGATCCTCTTCATTCCAATACACTGTACATGCTGGGAATAGACGCCAGTGCTATTTGCCCTGTGTTTGACAATGGGAGCGCAACAGTGATTCTTCTTACCAGAAAACAACTCTTGCTTGTAGGACCAGAAACTGCATGTGATTCAACTCCATTTTGGACTGGGAAACAAACGCTAGCTTGCCTTACAAGAAACACACTCCCCTTTTGAGAAAAGAGCACTCTTCAACTCTATAGTGTTTCTTATGGAATCCGACCAGTGAGCTTGCTGAGAACAAAAGAACTGTGCTTCCTACACACACGGGCCATATCTAGTTCAATTCTGCTTAGGAAATTGACAAGAACAGTAGCTCCTATTCAGTCCAATACACTGTACTTGCCGGGAACAGACGCGAGTGCTATTTGCACTGTATATGCCAATGGGAGCCCAATAGAGACTCTTCTTACCAGAAAACAACTCTTGCACGTAGGACCAGAAACTGCATGGGATTCAACTCCATTTAGGACTGGGAAACAAACGCTAGCTCGCCGTACAAGAAACACACTCTGCTTTTGAGAAAAGAGCACTCTTCTACTCTAAGGTGTTTCCTATAGGGTCCGAAAAGTGAGCTTGCTCAGAAAAAAAGAACTGTGCTTCCTACACACAGGGGCCATATCCAGTTCTATTCTGCTTAGCAAACTGACAAGAACAGTAGCTCATCTTCAGTCCAATACACTGTACTTGCTGCGAACAGACGAGAGTGCTATTTGCACTGTGTATGGCAATGGGAGCCCAATAGTGACTCTTCTTACCAGAAAACAACTCTTGCTCGTAGGACCAGAAACTGCTTGGGATTCAACTCCATTTAGGACTGGGAAACAAACGCTAGCTCTCCTTACAAGAAGCACACTCTGCTTTTGAGAAAAGAGGACTCTTCTACTCTACAGTGTTTCCTATGGGGTCCGAACAGTGAGCTTGCTCAGAACAAAAGAACTGTGCTTCATACACACACGGGCTATATCTAGTTCAACTCTGCTTAGGAAACTGAAAAGAACAGTAGCTCCTCTTCAGTCCAATACACTGTACTTGCTGGGAGCAGAAGCGAGTGCAATTTGCACTGTGTATGGCAATGGTAGCACAATAGTGACTCTTCTTACCAGAAAACAACTCTTGCTCGCAGGACCAGAAACTGCATGTGATTCAACCGCATTATGGACTGGGAAACAAACGCTAGCTCGCCTTACAAGAAACACACTCTGCTTTTGAGTAAAGAGCACTCTTCTACTCTTCTGTGTTTCCTATAGGGCCAGAAGAGTGAGCTTGCTCTGAAAAAATGATGTGTCCTTCCTTAACACACGGGCCATATATAGTTCAACTCTGCCTAGGAAACTGACAAGAACAGTAGCTTTTCTTCAGTCTAATATACTGTACTTGCTGGGAACAGACGCGAGTGCTATTTGCCCTGTGTATGGCAATGGGAGTGCAATAGTGACTCTCCTTACCAGAAAACAACTCTTGCTTGTAGGACCAGAAACTGCATGTGATTCAACTCCTTTAGGAGTTGGAAACAAACGCTATCTTGCCTTAGGAGAAACACACTCTGCTTTTGAGAAAAGAGCACTCTTCTACTCTGCTGTGTTTCGTATAGGGCCAGAACAGTGAGCTTGCTCAGAACAAAAGAACTGTGCTTCCTACACACACAGGCCATATCTAGTTCAACTCTGCTTAGGAAACTGACAAGAACAGTAGATCCTCTTCTGTCCAATACACTGTACTTGCTGGGAACAGACACGAGTGCTATTTGCACTGTGTATGGCAATGGTAGCACAATAGTGACTCTTCTTACCAGTAAAATCTCTTGCTCGTAGGACCTGAAACTGCATATGATTCAACTCCATTTAGGACTGCAAAACAAACGCTAGCTCGCCTTACAAGAAACACTCTCTACTTTTGAGAAAAGAGCACACTTCTACTCTACAGTGTTTCCTATGGGGTCTGAACAGTGAGCTTGCTCAGAACAAAAGAACTGTGTTTCCTACACACACGGGCCATATCTAGTTCAACTCTGCTTAGGAAACTGACAAGGACAGTAGCTCCTCTTCAGTCCAATACACTGTACTTGCTGGGAACAGACGCAAGTGCTATTTGCAGTGTATGTGGCAATTGGAGCACAATACTGAATCTTCTTACCAGAAAACAACTCTTGCTCTTAGGACCAGAAACTGCATGGGATTCATCTCCATTTCGGACTTGGAAACAAACGCTAGCTCGCCTTACAAGAAACACACTCTGCTTTTGAAAAGAGCACTCTTCTACTCTACGGTGTTTCCTATGGGGTCTGAACAGTGAGCTTGCTCAGAACAAAAGAACTGTGCTTCCTACACACAGGGGCCATATCTAGTTCAACTCTGCTTAGGAAACTGACAAGAACAGTAGCTTCTCTTCAGTCCAATACGCTGTACTTGCTGGAGCAGACGTGAGTGCTATTTGCACTGTTTATGGCAAAGGGAGCACAATAGTGACTTTCCTTACCAGAAAACATCCCTTGCACATAGGACCAGAAACTGCATGTGATTCAACTCCATTTTGGCCTGAAAAACAAACGCTATCTCGCCTTACAAGAAACACACTCTGCTTTTGAGAAAAGAGCACTCTTCTATTCTACTGTGTTTCCTATGGGGTCCGAACAGTGAGCTTGCTCAGAACAAAAGAACTGTGCTTTCTACACACAAGGGCCATATCTAGTTCAACTCTGCTTAAAAAACTCACAAGAACAGTAGCTCCTCTTCATTCCAATACACTGTACTTGCTGGAAACAGACGCGAGTGCTATTTGCCCTGTGTATGGCAATGGGAACAAAATAGTGACTCTTCTTACCAGAAAACAACTCTTGCTCGTAGGACCAGAAACTGCATGTGATTCAACTCCATTTAGGACTGGGAAACAAAGGCTAGCTCCCCTTAGAAGAAACACACTCTGCTTTTGAGAAAAGAGCACTCTTCTACTTTACTGTGTTTCCTATAGGGCCAGAACAGTGAGCTTGCTCAGAACAAAAGAACTGTGCTTCCTACACAAACAGGTCATATCTAGTTCAACTCTGCTTAGGAAACTGACAAGAACGGTAGCTCCTCTTCAGTCCAATACACTGTATTTGCTGGGAACAGACGCGAGTGCTATTTGAACTGTGTAGGGAAAAGGGAGCGCAATAGTGACTTTCCTTACCAGAAAACATCCCTTGCTCATAGGACCAAAAACTGCATGTGATTCAACTCCATTTAGGACTGGGAAACAAACACTAGCTCACCTTAAAATAAACACACTCTGCTTTTGAGAAAAGAGCACTCTTCTACTCTACTGTGTTTCCTATAGGGCAAGAACAGTGAGCTTGCTCAGAACAAAAGAACTGTGCTTCATACACACACGGGCTATATCTAGTTCAACTCTGCTTAGGAAACTGAAAAGAACAGTAGCTCCTCTTCAGTCCAATACACTGTACTTGCTGGGAGCAGAAGCGTGTGCAATTTGCACTGTGTATGGCAATGGTAGCACAATAGTGACTCTTCTTACCAGAAAACAACTCTTGCTTGCAGGACCAGAAACTGCATGTGATTCAACCCCATTATGGACTGGGAAACAAACGCTAGCTTGCCTTACAAGAAACACACTCTGCTTTTGAGTAAAGAGCACTCTTCTACTCTTCTGTGTTTCCTATAGGGCCAGAAGAGTGAGCTTGCTCTGAAAAAATGATGTGTGCTTCCTTAACACACGGGCCATATATAGTTCAACTCTGCTTAGGAAACTGACAAGAACAGTAGCTCCTCTTCAGTCTAATACACTGTACTTGCTGGGAACAGACGCGAGTGCTATTTGCCCTGTGTATGGCAATGGGAGTGCAATAGTGACTCTCCTTACCAGAAAACAACTCTTGCTTGTAGGACCAGAAACTGCATGTGATTCAACTCCTTTAGGACTTGGAAACAAACGCTATCTTGCCTTAGGAGAAACACACTCTGCTTTTGAGAAAAGAGCACTCTTCTACTCTACTGTGTTTCCTATAGGGCCAGAACAGTGAGCTTGCTCAGAACAAAAGAACTGTGCTTCCTACACACACAGGCCATATCTAGTTCAACTCTGCTTAGGAAACTGACAAGAACAGTAGATCCTCTTCTGTCCAATACACTGTACTTGCTGGGAACAGACACGAGTGCTATTTGCACTGTGTATGGCAAAGGTAGCACAATAGTGACTCTTCTTACCAGAAAAATCTCTTGCTCGTAGGACCTGAAACTGCATGTGATTCAACTCCATTTAGGACTGCAAAATAAACGCTAGCTCGCCTTACAAGAAACACACTCTACTTTTGAGAAAAGAGCACACTTCTACTCTACAGTGTTTCCTATGGGGTCTGAACAGTGAGCTTGCTCAGAACAAAAGAAGTGTGTTTCCTACACACACGGGCCATATCTAGTTCAACTCTGCTTAGGAAACTGACAAGGATAGTAGCTCCTCTTCTGTCCAAGACACTGTACTTGCAAAGAACAGTAGCAAGTGTTGTTTGCACTGTGTATGGCAATAGGAGCGCAATAGTGACTCTTCTTACCAGAAAACAACTCTTGCGCATAGGACAAGAAACTGCATGTAATTCAACTACATTTAGGACTGGGAAACAAACGCTAGCTCACCTTACAAGAAACACACTCTGCTTTTGAGAAAAGAGCACTCTTCTACTTTACTGTGTTTCCTTTAGGGCCAGAACAGTGAGCTTGCTCAAAACAAAAGAACTGTGCTTCCTACACACACGGGCTATATCTAGTTCAACTCTGCTTAGGAAACTGACAAGAACAGTAGCTCCTCTTCAGTCCAATACACTGTACTTGCTGGGAGTAGACGCGAGTGCTATTTGCACTGTGTATGGCAAAGAAAGCGAAATAGTGACTCTTCTTACCAGAAAACAACTCTTGCTCGTAAGACCAGAAACTCCATGGGATTCAACTCCGTTTCTGACTGGTAAACAAACACTAGCTCACCTTAAAAGAAACACACTCTGCTTTTGAGAAAAGAGCACTCTTCTACTCTACTGTGTTTACTGTGGGGTCTGAAAATTTAGCTTGCTCAGAACAAAAGAACTGTGCTTCACACACACGGGCCATATCTAGTTCAACTCTGCTTAGGAAACTGACAAGAAGAGTAGCTCCTCTTCTGTCCAATACACTGTACTTGCTGGGAACAGACGCGAGTGCTATTTGCACTGTGTATGGCAATGGTAGAAAAATAGTGACTCTTCTTACTAGAAAATAACTCTTGCTCGTAGGACCAGAAACTGCATGTGATTCAACTCAATTTAGGACTTGGAAACAAACGCTAGCTCACCTTACAAGAACCACACTCTGCTTCTGAGAAAAGAGCACTCTTCTACTCTTCTGTGTTTCCTATAGGGCCAGAAGAGTGTGCTTGCTCTGAACAAAAGAACTGTGCTTCCTATACACACGAGCCATATGTAGTTCAACTCTGCTTAGGAAACTGACAAGAACAGTAGCTCCTCTTCAGTCCAATACACTGTACTTGCTGGGAACAGACGTGAGTGCTATTTGCACTGTTTATCGCAAAGGGAGCACAATAGTGACTTTCCTTACCAGAATACATCTTTTGCTCGTAGGACCAGAAACTGCATATGATTCAACTCCATTTTGGACTGAGAAACAAATGCTAGCTCGCCTTACAAGAAACACACTCTGCTTTTGAGAAAAGAGCACACTTCTACTCTACTGTGTTTCCTATAGTGCCAGAACAGTGAGCTTGCTCAGAACAAAAGAACTGTGCTTCCTACACACACGGGCCATATCTAGTTCAACTCTGCTTAGGAAACTGACAAGAGCAGTAGATCATCTTCAGTCCAATACACTGTACTTGCTGGGAACAGACGCGAGTGCTATTTGCCCTGTGTATGACAATGGGAGCGCAATAGTGACTCTTCTTACCAGAAAACAACTCTTGTTCGTAGGACCAGAAACTGCATGTGACTCAACTAGATTTAGGACGGGAAAAAAACGCTAGCTCGCCTTACAAGAAACACTCTCTGCTTTTGAGAAAAGAGCACACTTCTACTCTACTGTGTTTCCTATAGGGCCAGAATAGTGAGCTTGCTCAGAACAAAAGAACTGTGCATCCTACACACACTGTCTATATCTAGTTCAACTCTGCATAGGAAACTGACAAGAACAGTTGGTCCACTTCAGTCCAATACACTGTACTTGCTGGGAACAGACGCCAGTGCTATTTGCCCTGTGTATGACAATGGGAGCTCAATAGTGACTCTTCTTACCAGAAAAATCTCTTGCTCGTAGGACCTGAAACTGCATGTGATTCAACTCCATTTAGGACTGCAAAACAAACGCTAGCTCGCCTTACAAGAAACACACTCTGCTTTTGAGAAAAGAGCACTCTTCTACTCTACAGTGTTTCCTATGGGGTCTGAACAGTGAGCTTGCTCAGAACAAAAGAACTGTGTTTCCTACACACACGGGCCATATCTAGTTCAACTCTACCTAGCAAACTGACAAGAACAGTAGCTCCTCTTCAGTCCAATACACTGTACTTGCTGGGAACAGAAGCGAGTGCTATTTGCACTGTGTATGGCAATGGGAGCACAATAGTGACTTTCCTTACCAGAAAACAACTCTTGCTCGTAGGACCAAAAACTGCATGTGATTCAACTCCATTTAGGACTGCTAAACAAACGCTAGCTCGCCTTACAAGAAACACACTCTGCTTATGATAAAAGAGCACTCTTCTACTCTACTGTGTTTCCTATAGGGCCAGAATAGTGAGCTTGCTCAGAACAAAAGAACTGTGTTTCCAACACACACGGGCCATATCTAGATCAATTCTGCTTAGGAAACTGACAAGGACAGTAGATCCTCTTCAGTCCAATACACTGTACATGCTCGGAACAGACGCCAGTGCTATTTGCCCTGTGTATGACAATGGGAGCACAATAGTGACTCTTCTTACCAGAAAACAACTCTTGCCTGTAGGACCAGAAACTGCATGTGATTCAACGCCATTTAGGACTGAAAAACAAACACTAGCACGCCTTACAAGAAACACACTCTGCTTTTGTGAAAAGGACACTCTTCTACTCTAATGTGTTTACGATAGGGCCAAAACAGTGAGCTTGCTCAGAACAAAAGAACTGTGCATCCTACACACACGGCCATATCTAGTTCAATTCTGCTTAGGAAACTGACAAGAACAGTAGATCCTCTTCAGTCCAATACACTGTACATGCTGGGAATAGACGCCAGTGCTATTTGCCCTGTGTATGACAATGGGATCGCAATAGTGACTCTTCTTACCAGAAAGCAACTCTTGCTCGTAGGACCAGAAACTGCATGTGATTCAACTCCATTTAGGACTGCGAAACAAACGTTAGCTCGCCTTACAAGAAACACACTCTGGTTTTGAGAAAAGATAACACTTCTACTCTACTGTGTTTCCTATATTGCCAGAACAGTGAGTTTTCTCAGAACAAAAGAACTGTGCTTCCTACACAAACGGGCCATATCTAGTTCAACTCTGCTTAGGAAACTGACAAGAACAGTAGCTCCTCTTCAGTCCAATACACTGTACTTGCTGGGAACAGACGCGAGTGCTATTTGCAGTGTATGTGGCAATTGGAGCACAATACTGAATCTTCTTACCAGAAAACAACTCTTGCTCTTAGGACCAGAAACTGCATGGGATTCAACTCCATTTCGGACTTGGAAACAAACGCTAGTTCGCATTACAAGAAACACACTCTGCTTTTGAGAAAAGAGCACTCTTCTACTCTACGGTGTTTTCTATGGGGTCTGAACAGTGAGCTTGCTCAGAAAAAAAGAACTGTGCTTCCTACACAAACGGCATTATCTAGTTCAATTCTGCTCGGGAAACTGACAAGAACAGTAGATCCTCTTCATTCCAATACACTGTACATGCTGGGAATAGACGCCAGTGCTATTTGCCCTGTGTTTGACAATGGGAGCGCAACAGTGATTCTTCTTACCAGAAAACAACTCTTGCTCGTAGGACCAGAAACTGCATGTGATTCAACTCCATTTAGGACTGGGAAACAAACGCTAGCTCGCCTTACAAGAAACACACTCCCCTTTGAGAAAAGAGCACTCTTCTACTCTACAGTGTTTCCTATGGGATCTGACTAGTGAGCTTGCTGAGAACAAAAGAACTGTGCTTCCTACACACACGGGCCATATCTAGTTCAATTCTGCTTAGGAAATTGACAAGAACAGTAGCTCCTATTCAGTCCAATACACTGTACTTGCTGGGAACAGACGCGAGTGATATTTGCACTGTATATGCCAATGGGAGCCCAATAGTGACTCTTCTTACCAGAAAACAACTCTTGCTCGTAGGACCAGAAACTGCATGGGATTCAACTCCATTTAGGACTGGGAAACAAACGCTAGCTCGCCTTACAAGAAACACACTCTGCTTTTGAGAAAAGAGCACTCTTCTACTCTAAGGTGTTTCCTATGGGGTCCGAAAAGTGAGCTTGCTCAGAACAAAAGAACTGTGCTTCCTACACACAGGGGCCATATCCAGTTCTATTCTGCTTAGCAAACTGACAAGAATAGTAGCTCATCTTCAATCCAATACACTGTACTTGCTGCGAACAGACGCGAGTGCTATTTGCACTGTGTATGGCAATGGGAGCCCAATAGTGACTCTTCTTACCAGAAAAATCTCTTGCTCGTAGGACCAGAAACTGCATGGGATTCAACTCCATTTAGGACTGGGAAACAAACGCTAGCTCTCCTTACAAGAAACACACTCTGCTTTTGAGAAAAGAGGACTCTTCTACTCTACATTGTTTCCTATGGGGTCCGAACAGTGAGCTTGCTCAGAACAAAAGAACTGTGCTTCCTACACACACGGGCCATATCTAGTTCAACTCCACTGGAAACTGACAAGAACAGTAGCTCCTCTTCAGTCCAATACACTGTACTTAATGGGAACAGACGCGAGTGTTATTTGCACTGTGTATGGCAATGGGAGCACAATAGTGACTTTCCTACCAGAAAACAACTCTTGCTCATGGGACCAAAAACTGCTTGTGGCCGGGTGGTGGTGGTGCACGCCTTTAATCCCAGCCCTCGGGAGGCAGAGCCAGGTGGATCTCTGTGAGTTCGAGGCCAACCTGGGCTACCAAGTGAGTCCCAGGAAAGGCGCAAAGCTACACAGAGAAACCCTGTCTCGAAAAACCAAAAAAAAAAAAAAAACTGCTTGTGATTCAACTCCATTTTGGACTGGGAAACAAACACTATCTCGCTTTACAAGAAACACACTCTGGTTTTGAGAAAAGATAACACTTCTACTCTACTGTGTTTCCTATATTGCCAGAACAGTGACCTTTCACAGAACAAAAGAACTGTGCTTCCTACACAAACAGGCCATATCTAGTTCAACTCTGCTTAGGAAACTGACAAGAACAGTAGCTCCTCTTCAGTCCAATACACTGTACTTGCTGGGAACAGACGCGAGTTCTATTTGCAGTGTATGTGGCAATTGGAGCACAATACTGTATCTTCTTACCAGAAAACAACTCTTGCTCTTAGGACCAGAAACTCCATGGGATTCAACTTCATTTCGGACTTGGAAACAAACGCTAGATCGCCTTACAAGAAACACACTCTGCTTTTGAGAAAAGAGCACTCTTCTACTCTACTGTGTTTCCTATAGTGTACGAAAAGTGAGCTTGCTCCGAACAAAAGAACTGTGCTTCCTACACACACGGGCCATATCTAGTTCAACTCTGCTTAGGAAACTGACAAGAACAGTAGCTACTCTTCAGTCCAGTATACTGTACTTGCTGGGAAAAGACGCGAGTGCTATTTGCACTGTGTATGTCAATGGGAGCGCAATAGTGAGTCTTCTAAGCAGAAAACAACTCTTGCACTTAGGTCCAAAAATTGCATGTGATTCAACTCCATTTAGGACTGGGAAACAAACGCTAGCTCGCCTTACAAGAAACACACTCTGCTTTTGAGAAAAGAGCACTCTTCTACTCTACTGTGTTTCCTATAGGGCCAGAATAGTGAGCTTGCTCAGAACAAAAGAAATGTGTTTCCAACACACACGGGCCATATCTAGATCAATTCTGCTTAGGAAACTGACAAGGACAGTAGATCCGCTTCAGTCCAATATACTGTACATGCTCGGAACAGACGCCAGTGCTATTTGCCCTGTGTATGACAATGGGAGCACAATAGTGACTCTTCTTACCAGAAAACAACTTTTGCTCATAGGACCAGAAACTGCATGTGATTCAACTCCATTTAGGCCTGCGAAACAAACGTTAGCTCGCCCTACAAGAAACACACTCTGCTTTTGAGAAAAGAGCACTCTTCTACTCTACTGTGTTTCCTTTGGGGTCCAAACAGTGAGCTTGCTCAGAACAAAAGAACTGTGCTTCCTACACACACGGGCCATATCTAGTTCAACTCTGCTTAGGAAACTGACAAGAACAGTAGCTCCTCTTCAGTCCATTACACTGTACTTGCTGGGAACAGACGCGAGTGCTATTTGCCCTCTATATGGCAATGGGAACGCAATAGTGACTCTTCTTACCAGAAAACAACTCTTGCTCTTAGGACCAGAAACTGCATGGGATTCAACTCCATTTCGGTCTTGGAAACAAACGCTAGCTCGCCTTACAAGAAACACACTCTGCTTTTGAGAAAAGAGCACTCTTCTACTCTAATGTGTTTCCTAGGGGTCCGAACAGTGAGCTTGCTCAGAAAAAAAGAACTGTGCTTCCTTCACTAACGGCCTTATCTAGTTCAATTCTGCTCAGGAAACTGACAAGAACAGTAGATCCTCTTCATTCCAATACACTGTACATGCTGGGAATAGACGCCAGTGCTATTTGCCCTGTGTTTGACAATGGGAGCGCAACCGTGACTCTTCTTACCAGAAAACAACTCTTGCTCGTAGGACCAGAAACTGCATGTGATTCAACTCCATTTAGGACTGGGAAACAAACTGTATCTCGCCTTACAAGAAACACACTCTGCTTTTGAGAAAAGAGCACTCTTCTACTCTATTGTGTTTCCTATAGGGCAAAAACAGTGAGCTTGCTGAGAACAAAAGAACTGTGCTTCCTAAACAAACGGGCCATATCTAGTTCAATTCTGCTTAAAAAACTGACAAGAATAGTAGATCTTCTTCAGTCCAATACACTGTACTTGCTGGGAACAGACGCGAGTGCTATTTGCCCTGTGTATGACAATGGGAGCGCAATAGTGACTCTTCTTACCAGAAAACAACTCTTGCTCGTAGGAGCAGAAACTGCATGGGATTCAAATCCATTTAGAACTGGGAAACAAACACTAGCTCGACTTACAAGAAACACACTCTGCTTTTGAGAAAAGAGCACTCTTCTACTCTACAGTGTTTCCTATGGGATCCGAACAGTGAGCTTGCTGAGAAC
Organism: Peromyscus eremicus; assembly: GCF_949786415.1. Taxonomy (NCBI): domain Eukaryota; kingdom Metazoa; phylum Chordata; class Mammalia; order Rodentia; family Cricetidae; genus Peromyscus; species Peromyscus eremicus. The sequence continues at coordinate 163,764 of NW_026734640.1, forward strand.
AAAAGAACTGTGCTTCCTACACACACGGGCCATATCTATTTCAATTCTCCTTAGGAAATTGACAAGAACAGTAGCTCCTATTCAGTCCAATACACTGTACTTGCTGGGAACAGACGCGAGTGCTATTTGCACTGTATATGCCAATGGGAACCCAATAGTGACTCTTCTTACCAGAAAACAACTCTTGCTCGTAGGACCCGAAACTGCATGGGATTCAACTCCATTTCGGACTGGGAAACAAATGCTAGCACGCCTTACAAGAAACACACTCTGCTTTTGAGAAAAGGGCACTCTTCTACTCTACTGTGTTTCCTATAGGGCCAGAATAGTGAGCTTGCTAAGAACAAAAGAACTGTGCTTCCTACACACACGGGCTATATCTAGTTCAACTCTGCTTAGGAAACTGACAAGAACAGTTGGTCCTCTTCAGTCCAATACACTGTACTTGCTGGGAACAAACGCGAGTGCTATTTGCACTGTGTATGGCAATGGGAGCGCAATAGTGACTCTCTTACCAGAAAACAACTCTTGCTCGTAGGACAAAAAACTGCTTGTGATTCAACTCCATTTTGGACTGGGAAACAAACACTATCTCGCCTTACAAGAAACACACTCTGGTTTTGAGAAAAGATAACACTTCTACTCTACTGTGTTTCCTATATTGCCACAACAGTGAGTTTTCTCAGAACAAAAGAACTGTGCTTCCTACACAAACGGGCCATATCTAGTTCAACTCTGCTTAGGAAACTGACAAGAACAGTAGCTCCTCTTCAGTCCAATACACTGTACTTGCTGGGAACAGACGCGAGTGCTATTTGCAGTGTATGTGGCAATTGGAGCACAATACTGAATCTTCTTACCAGAAAACAACTCTTGCTCTTAGGACCAGAAACTGCATGGGATTCAACTCCATTTCGGACTTGGAAACAAACGCTAGCTCGCCTTACAAGAAACACACTCTGCTTTTGAGAAAAGAGCACTCTTCTACTCTACTGTGTTTCTTATAGGGCCAGAACAGTGAGCTTGCTCAGAAGAAAAGAACTGTGCTTCCTACACACACGGGCCATATCTAGTTCAACTCTGCTTAGGAAACTGACAAGAAGAGTAGATCCTCTTCAGTCCAATACACTTTACATGCTGGGAACAGACGCCCGTGCTATTTGCCCTGTGTATGACAATGGGAGCACAATAGTGACTCTTCCTACAAGAAAACAACTCTTGCTCGTAGGACCAGAAACTGCATGGGATTCAACACCATTTAGGAATGGGAAAAAACGCTAGCTTGCCTTACAAGAAACACACTATGCTTTTGAGAAAAGAGCACTCTTCTTCTCTAATGTGTTTCCTATGGGGTCCGAACAGTGAGCTTGCTCAGAACAAAAGTACTGTGCTTCCTACACACATGGGCCATATCTAGTTCAAATCTGCTTCGGAAACTGACAAGAACAGTAGCTCCTCTTCAGTCCAATACACTGTACTTGCTGAAAGCAGACGCGAGTGCTATTTGCACTGTGTATGGCAATGGGAGCACCATAGTGACTTTCCTTACCAGAAAACAACTCTTTCTCGTAGTACCAGAAACTGCATGTGATTCATTTCCATTTAGGACTGGGAAACAAACGCTAGCTTGCCTTACAAGAAACACACTCTGCTTTTGAGAAAAGAGCACTCTTCTGCTCTACTGTGTTTCCTAAAGGGCCAGAAAAGTGAGCTTGCTCAGAACAAAAGAACTGTGCTTCCTACACACACTGGCCATATCTAGTTCAACTCTGTTTAGGAAACTGACAAGAACAGTAGCTCCTCTACTGTACAATACACTGTACTTGTTGGGAACAGACGCGAGTGCTATTTGCACTGTGTATGGAAATGGGAGCGCAACAGTGACTCTTTTTACCAGAAAACAACTCTTGCTCGTAGACCAGAAATTGCATGTGATTCAACTCCATTTAGGACTGGGAAACAAACGCTAGCTTGCCTTACAAGAAACACACTCTGCTTTTGAGAAAAGAGCACTCTTCTACTCTACTGTGTTTCCTATAGGGCCAGAACAGTGAGCTTGCTCAGAACCAAAGAACTGTGCTTCCTATACACACGGGCCATATCTAGTTCAACTCTGCTTAGGAAACTGACAAGAACAGTAGATCCTCTTCAGTCTAACACACTGTACATGCTGGGAACAGATGCCAGTGCTATTTGCCCTGTGTATGACAATGGGAGCGCAATAGTGACTCTTCTTACCAGAAAACAACTCTTGCTCGTAGGACCAGAAACTGCATGGGATTCAACTCCATTTAGGACTGGCAAACAAACGCTAGCTCGCCTTACAAGAAACACACTCTGCTTTTGAGAAAAAAGCACTCTTCTACTCTACTGTGTTTCCTACAGGGCCAGAAAAGTGTGCTTGCTCAGAACAAAAGAACTGTGGTTCCTACACAAACGGGCCATATGTAGTTCAACTCTGCTTTGGAAACTGACAAGAACAGTAGATCCTCTTCAGTCCAATACATTGTACATGCTGGGAACAGACGACAGTGCTATTTGCGCTGTGTATGACAATGGGAGCGTAATAGTGACTCTTCTTAACAGAAAAAAACGCTTACTCATAGCACCAGAAACTGCATGTGATTCAACTCCATTTAGGACTGGGAAGCAAATGCTAGCTCGCCTTACAAGAAACACACTCTGCTTTTGAGAAAAGAGCACTCTTCTACTCTACTGTGTTTCCTATGGGCTCGGAACCGTGAGCTTGCTCAGAACAAAAGAACTGTGTTTCCTACACAAAAGGGCCACATCTAGTTCATCTCTGCTAAGGAAACTGACAAGAACAGTAGCTCCTCTTCAGTCCAATACACTGTACTTGCTGGGAGCAGACGCGAGTGCTATTTGCACTGTGTATGGCAATGGGAGCGCAATAGTGACTCTTCTTACCAGAAAACAACTCTTGCTCGTAGGACCAGAAACTGCGTGTGATTCAACTCTGTTTTTGACTGGGAAACAAACACTAGCTAGCCTTACAAGAAACACACTCTGCTTTTGAGAAAAGAGCACTCGCCTACTCTACTGTGTTTCCTATGGGGTCCGAACAGTGAGTTGCTCAGAACAAAAGAACTGTGCTTCCTACACACATGGGCCATATCTAGTTCAACTCTGCTTGGGAAACTGACAAGAACAGTAGCTCCTCTTCAGTCCAATACACTGTACTTGCTGGGAGCAGACACGAGTGCTATTTGCACTGTGTATGGCAAAGGAGCACCATAGTGACTTTCCTTACCAGAAAACAACTCTTGCTCGTAGTATCAGAAACTGCATGTGATTCAATTCCATGTAGGACTGGGAAACAAACGCTAGCTCCCCTTACAAGAAACACACTCTGCTTTTGAGAAAAGAGCATTCTTCTACTCTATTGTTTTTCCTAAAGGGCCAGAACAATGAGCTTGCTCAGAACAAAAGAACTGTGCTTCCTACACACGGGCCATATCTAGTTCAACTCTGCTTAGGAAACTGACAAGAACAGTAGCTCCTCTTCAGTCCAATACACTGTACTTGCTAGGAGCAGACGCGAGTGCTATTTGCACTGTGTATGGCAATGAGAGCGCAATAGTGACTCTTCTTACCAGAAAACAACTCTTGCTCGTAGGACCAGAAACTGCATGGGATTCAACTTCATTTCTCACTGGGAAACAAACACTAGCTAGCCTTACAAGAAACACACTCTGCTTTTGAGAAAAGAGCACTCTTCTACTCTACTGTGTTTCCTATAGGTTCAGAACAGTGAGCTTGCTCACAACAAATGAACTGTGCTTCCTACACACACGGGCCATATCTAGTTCAACTCTGCATAGGAAACTGACAAGAACAGTAGCTCCTCTTCTGTCTAATACAATGTACTTGCTGGGAGCAGACGTGAGAGCTATTTGCACTGTGTATGACAAAGGGAGCTCAATAGTGACTCTTCCCACCAGAAAACAACTCTTGCCTGTAGGACCAGAAACTGCTTGTGATTCAACTCCATTTAGGACTGGGAAGAAACCATAGCTCGCCTTAGAAGAAATGCACTCTGCTTTTGAGAATAGAGCACTCTTCTACTCTACTGTGTTTCCTATAGGGCCAGAACAGTGAGCTTGCTCAGAACAAAAGAACTGTGCTTCCTATACACACGGGCCATATCTAGTTCAACTCTGCTTAGGAAACTGACAAGAACAGTAGATCCTCTTCAGTCTAACATACTGTACATTCTGGGAACAGATGCCAGTGCTATTTGCCCTGTGTATGGCAATGGGAGCGCAATAGTGACTCTTCTTACCAGAAAACAACTCTTGCTCGTAGGACCAGAAACTGCATGGGATTCAACTCCATTTAGGACTGAGAAACAAACGCTAGCTCGCCTTACAAGAAACACACTCTGCTTTTGAGAAAAGAGCACTCTTCTACTCTACTGTGTTTCCTATGTGCTCGGAAGCGTGAGCTTGCTCAGAAAAAAGAACTGTGCTTCCTACACTCACGGGTCATATCTAGTTCCACTCTGCTTAGAAAAATGACAAGAACAGTATAACCTCTTCTTTCCAATACACTGTACTTGCTGGGAACATACGCGAGTGCTATTTGCACTGTGTGTGGCTAAGGGAGCGCAATAGTGACTTTCCTTACCAGAAAACAACTCTTGCTCGTAGGACCAGAAACTGCATGTGATTCAACTCCATTTAAAACTGGGAAACAAACGCTAGCTTCCTTTACAAGAAACACACTCTGCTTTTGAGAAAAGAGCACTCTTCTACTCTACAGTGTTTCCTATGGGGTCCGAAAAGTGAGTTGCTCAGAACAAAAGAACTGTGCTTCCTACACACATGGGCCATATCTAGTTCAACTCTGCTTCGGAAACTGACAAGAACAGTAGCTCCTCTTCAGTCCAATAAACTGTACTTGCTGGGAGCAGACGCGAGTGCTATTTGCACTGTGTATGGCAAAGGGAGCACCATAGTGACTTTCCTTACCAGAAAACAACTCTTGCTCGTACTACCAGAAACTGCATGTGATTCAATTCCTTTTATTACTGGGAAACAAACGCTAGCTCCCCTTACAAGAAACACACTCTGCTTTTGAGAAAAGAGCATTCTTCTACTCTACTGTTTTTCCTAAAGGGCCAGAACAATGAGCTTGCTCAGAACAAAAGAACTGTGCTTCCTACACACGGGCCATATCTAGTTAAACTCTGCTTTGGAAACTGACAAGAACAGTAGCTCCTCTTCAGTCCAATACACTGTACTTGCTAGGAGCAGATGCGAGTGCTATTTGCACTGTGTATGGCAATGAGAGCGCAATAGTGACTCTTCTTACCAGAAAACAACTCTTGCTCGTAGGACCAGAAACTGCATGGAATTCAACTTCATTTCTCACTGGGAAACAAACACTAGCTAGCCTTACAATAAACACACTCTGCTTTTGAGAAAAGAGCACTCTTCTACTCTACTGTGTTTCCTATAGGTTCAGAACAGTGAGCTTGCTCAGAACAAAAGAACTGTGCTTCCTACACACACGGGCCATATCTAGTTCAACTCTGCATAGGAAACTGAAAGAACAGTAGCTCCTCTTCTGTCTAATACAATGTACTTGCTGGGAGCAGACGCGAGAGCTATTTGCACTGTGTATGACAATGGGAGCTCAATAGTGACTCTTCCCACCAGAAAACAACTCTTGCCTGTAGGACCAGAAACTGCATGTGATTCAACTCCATTTAGGACTGGGAAACAAACCATAGCTCGCCTTAGAAGAAACACACTGTGCTTTTGAGAAAAGAGCACTCTTCTACTCTTCTGTGTTTCCAATAGAGCCAGAACAGTGAGCTTGCTCAGAACAAAAGAACTGTGCCTCCTACACACAGGGGCCATATATAGTTCAACTCTGCTTATGAAACTGACAAGAATAGTAGCTCCTCATCCGTCCAATACACTGTACATGCTGGGAACAGATGCCAGTGCTATTTGCCCTGTGTTGACAAGGGAGCGCAATAGTTACTCATCTTACCAGAAAACAACTCTTTATCGTAGGACCAGAAACTGCATGTGATTCAACTCCATTTAGGACTGGGAAACAAACGCTAGCTCGCCTTACAAGAAACACACTCTGCTTTTGAGAAAAGAGCACCTTTCTACCCTACTGTGTTACCTATGGGGTCCGAACTGTGAGCTTGCTCAGAACAAAAGAACTGTGCTTCCTACACACACGGGCCATATCTAGTTCAACTCTGCTTAGGAAACTGACAAGAACAGGATCTCCTCTTCAGTCCAATACACTGTACTTGCTGGGAACAGACGCGAGTGCTATTTGCACTGTGTATGGCAATGGGAGAGCAATAGTGACTCTTCTTACCAGAAAACAACTCTTTCTCATAGGACTAGAAACTGCATGGGATTCAACTCCATTTCTGACTGGGAAACAAACACTAGCTCGCCTAACAAGAAACACAGTCTGCTTTTGGGAAAAGAGCACTCGTCTACTCTTCTGTGTTTCCTATGGGGTCTGAACAGTGAGCATGCTCAGGACAAATGAACTGTGCTTCCTACACACACGGGCCATATCTAGTTCAACTCTGCTTAGGAAACTGACAAGAACAGTAGCTCCTCTTCTGTCCGATACACTGTACTTGCTGGGAACAGACGCCAGTGCTATTTGCACTGTGTATGGAAATGGGAGCACAATAGTGACTCTTCTTACCAGAAAACAACTCTTGATCGTAGGATGAGAACCTGCATGGGATTCAACTCCGTTTCTGACTGGGAAACAAACGCTTGCTCGCCTTACAAGAAACACACTCTGCTTTTGAGAAAAGAGCACTCTTCTACTCTACTGTGTTTCATTTAGGGCCATAACAGTGAGCTTGCTCAGAACAAAAGAACTGTAGTTCCTACACACACGGGACATAGCTAGTTCAACTCTGCTTAGGCAACTGACAAGAACAGTAGAATCTCTTCAGTCCAATACACTGTACATGCTGGGAACAGACGCCAGAGCTATTTGCCCTGTGTATGACAATGGGAGCGCAATAGTGACTCTTCTTACCAAAAAACAACTCTTGCTCGTAGGACCAGAAACTGCATGTGATTCAACTCCATTTAGGACTGGCAAACAAACACTAGCTCGCCTTACAAGAAACACACTCTGCTTTTGAGAAAAGAGCACCTTTCTACCCTACTGTGTTACCTATGAGGTCCGAACTGTCAGCTTACTCAGAACAAAAGAACTGTGCTTCATACACACGGGCCATATCTAGTTCAACTCTGCTTAGGAAACTGACAAGAACAGTAGCTCCTCTTCAGTCCAATACACTGTACTTGCTGGGAACAGACTCCAGTGATATTTGCACTGTGTATGGCAATGAATGCTCAATAGATACTCTTCTTACCAGAAAACAACTCTTGCTCGTAGGACCAGAAACTGCATGGGATTCAACTCCATTTAGGACTGGGAAAAAACGCTAGCTTGCCTTCCAAGAAACACACTATGCTTTTGAGAATAGAGCACTCTTCTATTCTACTGTGTTTCCTTTAGGGCCAGAACAGTGAGCTTGCTCAGAACAAAAGAACTGTAGTTCCTACACACACGGGACATAGCTAGCTCAACTCTGCTTAGGCAACTGACAAGAACAGTAGCTCCTCTTCAGTCCAATACACTGTACTTGCTGGGAACAGACGGGAGGGCTATTTGCACTGTGTATGGCAATGAGAGCGCAATAGTGACTTTCCTTACCAGAAAACAACTCTTGCTCGTAGGACCAGAAACTGCATGTGATTCAACTCCATTTAGGAATGGAAAACAAACGCTAGCTCGCCTTACAAGAAACACACTCTGCTTTTGAAAAAGAGCACTCTTCTACACTACTGTGTTTCCTATGGGGTCCGAACAGTGAGCTTGCTCAGAACAAAAGAACTGTGCTTCCTACACACAGGGGCCACATCTAGTTCAACTCTGCTTAGGAAACTGACAAGAACAGTATATCCTCTTCAGTCCAACACACTGTACTTGCGGGGAACAGACGCCAGTGCTATTTGCACTATGTATGGCAATGGTAGCGCAATAGTGACTTTCCTTACCAGAAAACAAATCTAGCTCATAGGACCAAAAACTGCATGTGATTCAACTCCATTTAGAACTGGGAAACAAACGCTAGCTCGCCTTACAAGAAACACCCTTTGCTTTTGAGAAAAGATCACTCTTCTACTCTACTGTGTTTCCTATAGGGCCAGAACAGTGAGCTTGCTCAGAACAAAAGAACTGTGCTTCCTACACACACGGTCATATCTAGTTCAATTCTGCATAGGAAACTGACAAGAACAGTAGATCCTCTTCAGTCCAATACACTGTACATGCTCTGAACAGACGCCAGTGCTATTTGTAATATGTATGACAATGGGAGCGCAATAGTGACTCTTCTTAACAGAAAACAACTCTTGCTCATAGGACAAGAAACTGCATGGGATTCAACTCCATTTCTGACTGGGAAACAAACACTAGCTCGCCTTATAAGAAACACACACTGCTTTTGAGAAAAGCGCACTCTTCTACTCTACTGTGTTTCCTATAGGGCCAGAATAGTGAGCTTGCTCAGAACAAAAGAACTGTGCTTCCTACACACATGAGCCATATCTAGTTCAACTCTGCTTGGGTAACTGACAAGAACAGTAGCTCCTCTTCAGTCCAATAAACTGTACTTTCTGGGAACAGACGCGAGTGCTATTTGCAATGTGTATGGCAAAGGGAGCGCAATCGTGACATTTCTTACCCGAAAACAAGTCTTGCTCGTAGGACAAGAAACTGCATGGGATTCAATTCCATTTCTGACTGGGAAACAAACACTAGCTCGCCTTATAAGAAACACACACTGCTTTTGAGAAAAGCGCACTCTTCTACTCTACTGTGTTTCCTATGGGATCCGAACATTGAGCTTGCTCAGAACAAAAGAACTGTTCTTCCTACACACAGGGGCCATATCTAGTTCAACTCTGCTTAAGAAACTGACAAGAACAGTAGCTCCTCTTCAGTCCATAACACTGTACTTGCTGGGAACAGACGCGAGTGCTATTTGAACTGTGTATGGAAATGGGAGCGCAATAATGACTTTCCTTACCAGAAAACAACTCTAGCTCGTAGGACCAAAAACTGCATGTGATTCCACTCCATTTAGGACTAGAAACAAACGCTAGCTCGCCTTAAAAGAAACACACTCTGCTTTTGAGAAAAGAGCACTCTTCTACTCTACTGTGTTTCCTATAGGGCCAAAACAGTGAGCTTGCTCAGAATAAAAGAACTGTGCTTCCTACACACACGGGCCATATCTAGCTCAATTCTGCTTAGGAAACGGACAAGAACAGTAGCTTCGCTTCAGTCCAATACACGGTACTTGATGGGAACAGACGTGAGTGCTATTTGCACTGTGTGTGGCAACGGGAGCGCAATAATGACTTTCCTTACCAGAAAATAATTCTTGCTCATAGGACAAGAAACTACATGTGATTCAACTCTATTTAGAACTGGGAAACAAACTCTAGACTGCATTAAAATAAACACACTCCTCTTTTGAGAAAAGAGCACTCTTATACTCTACTGTGTTTCGTATGGGATCCGAACAGTGAGCTTGCTCAGAAAAAAAGAAGTGTGCTTCCTACACACACGGGCAATATCTAGTTCAACTCTGCTTAGGAAACAGACAACAACAGTAGCACCTCTTCAGTCCAATACACTGTACTTGCTGGGAACAGACGCCAGTGCTATTTGCACTGTCTATGGCAATGGGAGCACAATAGTGACTCTTCGTATCAGAAAACAACTCTTGCTCGTAGTACCAGAAACTGCATGGGATTCAACTCCTTTTAGGACTTGGAAACAAAAGCTAGCTCTCCTTACAAGAAACACACTCCGCTTTTTAGAAAAGAGCACTCTTCTACTCTACTGTGTTTCTTTTAGGGCCAGAATAGTGAGCTTGCTCAGAACAAAAGTACTGTGCTTCCTACACACACGGGTTATATCTAGTTCAACTCTGCTTAGGAAACTGACAAGAAGAGTAGCTCCTCTTCAGTCCAATACATTGTACTTGCTGGGAACAGAGGCTAGCGCTATTTGCCCTGTGTATGACAATGGGAGTTCAATAGTGACTCTTCATACCAGAAAAAAACTCTTGCTCGTAGGACCAGAAACTGCATGTGATTCAACTCCATTTAGGACGGGAAACAAAGGCTAGCTCGCCTTACAAAAACACACTCTGCTTTTGAGAAAAGAGCACTCTTCAACTCTCTGTGTTTCCTTTGGGTTCCAAATAGTGAGCTTGCTCTGAACAAAAGAACTGTGCTTCCTACACACACGGGCCATATCTAGTTCAACTCTGCTTAGGAAACTGACAAGAACAGTAGCTCCTCTTCAGTCCAATAAACTGTACTTGCTGGGAACAGACGCGAGAGCTATTTGCACTGTATATGGCAAAGGGAGCACAATAGTGACTCTTCTTACCAGAAAACAACTCTTGCTCATAGGATCAGAAACTGCATGTGATTCAACTCCATTTAGGATGGGAAACAAACGCTAGCTCGTCTTACAAGAAACAATCTCTGCTTTTGAGAAAAGAACACTCTTCTACTCTACTGTGTTTCCTATAGGGCCAGAATAGTGAGCTTGCTCAGAACAAATGAACTGTGCTTCCTACACACACGGGCTATATCTAATTCAACTCTGCTTAGGAAACTGACAAGAACAGTAGCTCCTCTTCAGTCCAATACACTGTACTTGCTGGGAACAGACGCCAGTGCTATTTGCCCTGTGTATGACAATGGGAGCTCAATAGTGATTCTTCTTACCAGAAAAAAACTCTTGCATGTAGGACCAGAAGCTGCATGTAATTCCACTCCATATAGGACTGCGAAACAAACACTAGCTCGCCTTACCAGAAACACACTCTGCTTCTGAGAAAAAAGCACTCTTCTACTCTACAGTGTTTCCTATGGGTCTGAACAGTGAACTTGCTCAGAACAAAACAACTGTGCTTCCTACACGCACGGGCCATATCTAGTTCAACTCTACTTAAAACTGACAAGAACAGTAGCTCCTCTTCAGTCCAATACACTGTACTTAATGGGAACAGACGTGAGTGCTATTTGCACTGTGTATGACAATGGGAGCGTAATAGTGATTCTTCTTACCAGAAAGCAACTCGTGCGCGTAGGACCAGAAACTGCATGTGATTCAACTCCATTTAGGACTGGGAAACAAACGCTAGCTCGCCTTACAAGAAACACCCTCGCTTTTGAGAATAGGGAACACTTCTACTCTGCTGTGTTTCCTATGGGGTCCGAACAGTGAGCTTGCTCAGAACAAAAGAACTGTGCTTCCTACACACACGGGCCATATCTAGTTCAACTCTGCTTAGGAAACTGACAAGAACAGTACCTCCTCTTCATTCCAATACACTGTACTTGATGGGAACAGACGTGAGTCCTCTTTGTACTGTGTGTGCCAATGGGAGCGCAATAGTGACTTTCCTTACCAGAACACAACTCTTGCTCCTAGGATCAAAAACTGCATGTGATTCAACTCCATTTAGGACTGGGAAACAAACACTAGCTCGCCTTACAAGAAACACACTCTGTTTTTGAGGAAGAGCACTCTTCTACACAACTGTGTTTCCTATGGGGTCCGAACAGTGAGCTTGCTCAGAACAAAAGAACTGTGCTTCCTACACACACGGGCCATATATAGTTCAAGTCTGCTTAGGAAACTGACAAGAACAGTAGCTTCTCTTCAGTCCAATACACTGTGCATGCTGGAAACAGACGCCAGTGCTATTTGCCCTGTGTATGACAATGGGAGCGCAATAGTGACTCTTCTTACCAACAACAACTCTTGCTGGTAGGACCAGAAACTGCATGTGATTCAACTCCAATTAGGACTGGGAAACAAACGCTAGCTTTCCTTTCCAGAAACACACTCTGCTTTTGAGAAAAGGGCACTTTTCGATTCTACTGTGTTTCCTATGGGGTCCGAAGAGTGAGCTTGTTCAGAACAAAAGAATTGTGCTTCCTACACACACGGGCCATATCTAGTTCAACTCTGCTTAGGAAACTGACAAGAACAGCAGCTCCTCTTCAGTCCAATACACTGTACTTGATGGGAACAGACGTGAGTGCTATTTGCACTGTGTGTGGCAATGGGAGCACAATAATGACTTTCATTACCAGAAAATAACTCTTGCTCGTAGGACCAGAAACTGCATGTGATTCAACTCCATTTAGAACTGGGAAACAAACGCTAGCTTGCCTTACAATAAACACACTCCTCTTTTGAGAAAAGAGCACTCTTCTACTGTGTTTCCTATGGGATCCGAAGAGTGAGCTTGCTCAGAAAAAAAGAACTGTAATTCCTACACATGGGCAATATCTAGTTCAATTCTGCTTAGGAAACTGACAAGGACAGTAGCTCCTCTTCAGTCCAATACACTGTACTTGCTGGGAACAGACTCCAGGGCTGTTTGCCCTGTGTATGACAATGGGAGCGCAATAGTGACTCTTCTTACCAGAAAAAAACTCTTGCTCGTAAGACCAGAAACTGCATGTGACTCAACTCCATTTAGGACTGGGAAACAAACGCTAGCTCACCTTACAAAAAGCACACTCTGCTTTTGAGAAAAGAGCACTCTTCTACTGTACTGTGTTTCCTATCGGTCCAGAATATTGAGCTTGCTCAGAACAAAAGAACTGTGCTTCCTACACACACGGCCATATCTAGTTCAATTCTGCTTAGGAAACTGACAAGAACAGTAGATCCTCCTCAGTCCAATACACTGTACTTGCTGGGAACAGTCGCGAGTGCTATTTGCTCTGTGTATGACAATGGGAGCACAATAGTGACACTTCTTACCAGAAAACAACTCTTGCTCGTAGGACCAGAAACTGCATGTGATTCAACTCCATTTAGGACTGCGAAACAAACGCTAGCGCGCCTTACATAAACACACTCTGCTTTTGAGAAAAGAGCACTCTTCTACTCTACTGTGTTTCCTATAGGGCCAGAATAGTGAGCTTGCTCAGAAGAAAAGAACTGTGCTTTCCTACACACACGGGTCATATCTAGTTTAACTGTGCTTAGGAAACTGACAAGAACAGTAGCTCCTCTTCAGTCCAATACACTGTACTTGATGGGAACAGACGCCAGTGCTATTTGCACTGAGTATGTCAATGGGAGCGCAATAGTGACTCTTCTTACCAGAAAACAACTCTTGCTCGTAGGACCAGAAACTGCATGGGATTCAACTCCATTTAGGACTTGGAAACAAAAGCTAGCTCTCCTACCAGAAACACACTCTGCTTTTGAGAAAAGAGCACTCTTCTACTCTACTGTGTTTCCTATAGGGCCAAAACAGTGAGCTTGCTCAGAACAAAAGAACTGTGCTTCCTACACACACGTCCATATCTAGTTCAATTCTGCTTAGGAAACTGTCAAGAATAGTAGATCCTCTTCAGTCCAATACACTGTACTTGCCTGGAACAGAAGCCAGTGCTATTTGTACTGTGTATGACAATGGGAATGCAATAGTGACTCTTCTTACCAGAAAACAACTCTTGCTCGTAGGACCAGAAACTGCATGTGATTCAACTCCATTTAGGACTGGGAAACAAACGCTAGCTCGCCTTACAAGAAACACACTCTGCTTTTGAGAAAATAGCACTCTTCTACTCTCCTGGGTTTCCTATGGGGTCCGAACAGTGAGCTTGCTCGGAACAAAACAACTGTGCTTCCTACACACACGAGCCATATCTAGTTCAACTCTGCTTAGGAAACTTTCAAGAAAAGTAGCACCTCTTCAGTCCAATACACTGTACTTGCTGGGAACAGATGCGAGTGCTATTTGCACTGTGTATGACAATGGGAGCGCATTAGTGACTCTTCTTACCAGAAAACAACTCTTGATCGTAGGACCAGAAACTGCATGAGATTCAACTCCATTTATGACTGGGAAAGAAACACTAGCTTGCCTTACAAGAAACACACTCTGCTTTTGAGAAAAGAGCACTCTTGTACTCTACTGTGTTTCCTATGGGGTACGAAAAGTGAGCTTGCTCAGAACAGAAGCACTGTGCTTCCTACACACACAGACCATATCTAGTTCAACTCTGGTTAGGAAACTGACAAGAACAGTACCTCCTCTTCAGTCCAATACACTGTACTTTATGGGAACAAACGCGAGTCCTCTTTGTACTGTGTGTGGCAATGGGAGCGCAATAGTGACTTTCCTTACCAGAAAACAACTCTTGCTCCTAGGAACAAAAACTGCATGTGATTCAACTCCATTTAGGACTGAGAAACAAACGCTAGCTCCAATTACAAGAAACACACTCTGCTTTTGAGAGAAGATCACTCTTCTACTCTACTGTGTTTCATATAGGGCCAGAACAGTGAGCTTGCTCAGAACAAAAGAACTGTGCTTCCTACACACGCGGTCATATCCAGTTCAATTGTGCTTAGGAAACTGACAAGAACAGTAGCTCGTCTTCAGTCCAATACACTGTACTTGCTGGGAACAGACTTCAGTGCTATTTGCCCTGTGTATGATAATGTGAGCGCAAGTATGACTCTTCTTACCAGAAAACAACTCTTGCTGGTAGGACCAGAAACGGCATGTGATTCAACTCCATTTAGGACTGGGAAACAAACGCTAGCTCGCCTTACAAGAAACACACTCTGCTTTTGAGAAAAGGACACTCTTCTACTCTACTGTGTTTCCTATAGTGCCAGAACAGTGAGCTTGATCAGAACAAAAGAACTGTACTTCCTACACACACGGGCCATATCTAGTTCAACTCAGCTTAGGAACCTGACAAGAACAGTAGCTCCTCTTCAGTCCAATACACTGTACTTGCTGGGAACAGACGCGAGTGCTATTTGCACTGTGTATGGCAATGGGAGCACAATAGTTACTCTTCTTACCAGAAAACAACTCTTGCTCGTAGGACCAGATGCTGCATGGGATTCAACTCCATTTAGGACTTGGAAACAAAAGCTAGCTCTCCTTACAACAAACATACTCTGCTTTTGATAAAAGAGCACTCTTCTACTCTACTGTGTTTCCTTATGGCCAGAACAGTGAGCTTGCTCAGAACAAAAGAACTGTGCTTCCTACACACATGGCCATATCTAGTTCAACTCTGCTTATGAAACTGACAAGAACAGTAGATCCTCTTCAGTCCAATACAGTGTACTTGCTGGGAACAGACGCCAGTGCTGTTTGCCCTGTGTATGACAATGGGAGCGCAATAGTGACACTTCTTACCAGAAAACAACTCTTGCTCATAGGACCAGAAACTGCATGGGATTCAACTCCATTTTGGATTGGGAAACAAACACTAGCTTGCCTCACAAGGAACCCACTCTGCTTCTGAGAAAAGGGCACTCTTCTAATCTACTGTGTTTCCTATGGGGTACGAACAGTGAGCTTTCTCAGAACAAAAGAACTGTGCTTCCTACACACACGGCCATATCTAGTTCAAGTCTGCTTAGGAACCTGACAAGAACAGTAGACCCTCTTCAGTCCAATACACTGTTCATGCTGGGACAGACGCCAGTGCTATTTGCCCTGTGTATGAAAATAGGAGCGCAATAGTGACTCTTCTTAACAGAAAACAACTCTTGCTGGTAGGACCGCAAACTGCATGTGATTCAACTCCATTTAGGAGAGGGAAACAAACGCTAGCCCGCCTTACAAGAAACACACTATGCTTTTGAGAAAAGATCAATCTTCTACTCTACTGTGTTTCCTTTAGGGCCAGAATAGTGAGCTTGCTCAGAACAAAAGAACTGTGCTTCCTACACACATGGCCATATCTAGTTCAACTCTGCTTATGAAACTGACAAGAACAGTAGATCCTCCTCAGTCCCATACACTGTACTTGCTGGGAACAGACGCCAGTGCTATTTGCCCTGTGTATGACAATGGGAGCGCAATAGTGACTCTTCTTACGAGAAAACAACTCTTGCTCGTAGGACCAAAAACTGCATGTGATTCAACTCCATTTAGGACTGGGAAACAAACACTAGCTCGCCTTACAAGAAAAAAACTCTGCTTCTGAGAAAAGGGCACTCTTCTACTCTACTGTTTTTCCTATGGGGTCCGAACAGTGAGCTTGCTCAGAACAAAAGAACTGTGCTTCCTACACACACGGACCATATCTAGTTCAACTCTACTTAGGAAACTGACAGGAACAGTAGCTCCTATTCAGTACAATACACTGTACTTGCTGGGAGCAGATGCGAGTGCTATTTGGTCTGTGTATGGCAATGGGAGCGCAATAGTGATTTTCCTTACCAGAAAACAACTCTTGCTCGTAGGACCAAAAACTGCATGTGATTCAACTCCATTTAGGACTGGTAAACAAACACTAGCTCGCCTTACAAGAAACACTCTCTGCTTTTGAGAAAAGAGCACTCTTCTACTCTACTGTGTTTTCTATGGGGTCCGAACAGTGAGCTTGCTCAGAACAAAAGAACTGTGCTTCCTACACACACGGACCATATCTAGTTCAACTCTGCTTAGGAAACTGACAAGAACAGTAGCTCCTCTTCAGTCCAATACACTGTACTTTCTGGGAACAGACGCGAGTGCTATTTGCACTGTGTATGGCAATGGGAGCGCCATAGTGATTTCCCTTACCAGAAAACAACTCTTGCTCATAGGACCAAAAACTGCATGTGATTCAACTCCATTTAGGACTGGGAAACAAACACTAGCTCGCCTTACAAGAAACACTCTCTGCTTTTGAGAAAAGAGCACTCTTCTATTCTACTGTGTTTTCTATGGGTTTCGAACAGTGAGCTTGCTCAGAACAAAAGAATTGTGCATCCTTCACACACGGGCCATATCTAGTTCAACTCTGCTTAGGAAACTGACAAGAACAGTAGCTCCTCTTCCGTCCAATACACTGTACTTGCTGGGAACAGACTCCAGTGCTATTTGCCCTGTGTATGACAATGGGAGCACAAGTGTGACTCTTCTTACAAGAAAACAACTCTTGCTCATAGGACCAGAAACTGCATGTGATTCAACTCCATTTAGGACTGGCAAACAAACGCTAGCTCGCCTTACAAGTAGCACACTCTGCTTTTGAGGAAGGAGCACTCTTCTACTCTACTGTTTTTCCTTTAGCGCCAGAACAGTAAGATTGCTCAGAACAAAAGAACTGTGCTTCCTACACACATGGCCATATCTAGTTCAATTCTGCTTAGGAAACTGACAAGAACAGTAGATCCTCTTCAGTCCAATACACTGTACTTGCTGGGAACAGACGCGAGTGCTATTTGCCCTGTGTATGACAATGGGAGTGCAATAGTGTCTCTTCTTACCAGAAAACAACTCTTGCTCGTAGGACCAGAAACTGCATGTGATTCAACTCCATTTCTGACTGGGAAACAAACACTAGCTCCCCTTACAAGAAACAGACTCTGCTTTTGAGAAAACAGCACTCTTCTACTCTACTGGGTTTCCTATGGGGTCTGAACAGTGAGCTTGCTCAGAACAAAACAACTGTGCTTCCTACACAAACGAGCCATATCTAGTTCAACTCTGCTTAGGAAACTGACAAGAACAGTAGCTCCTCTTCAGTCCAATACACTGTACTTGCTGCGAACAGATGCGAGTGCTATTTGCACTGTGTATGACAATGGGAGCACAATAGTGACTCTTCTTACCAGAAAACAACTCTTGCTCGTAGGACCAGAAACTGCATGGGATTCAACTCCATTTCTGACTGGGAAACAAACACTAGCTCGCCTTACAAGAAACACACTCTGCTTTTGAGAAAAGAGCACTCTTCTACTCTACTGGGTTTTCTATGGGGTCCGAACAGTGAGCTTGCTCATAACAAAAGAACTGTGCATCCTACACACACGGGCCATATCTAGTTAAACTCTGCTTAGGAACCTGACAAGAACAGTAGCTCCTTTTCAGTCCAGTACACTGTACTTGCTGGGAACAGACGCGAGGGCTATTTGTACTGTGTATGGCAAAAGGAGCGCAATAGTGACTATTCTAACCAGAAAACAACTCTTGCTCATAGGACCAGAAACTGCATTTGTATTTCAACTCCATTTAGGATTGGGAAACAAACGCTAGCTCTCCTTACAAGAAACACACTCTGCTTTTGAGAAAAGAGCACTCTTCTACTCTACTGTGTTTCCTATAGGGCCAGAATAGTGAGCTTTCTCAGAACAAAAGAACTGTGCTTCCTACACTCACGGCCATATCTAGTTCAATTCTGCTTAGGAAACTGCCAAGAACAGTAGCTCCTCTTCAGTCCAATACACTGTACTTGCTGGGAACAGATGCGCGTGCTATTTGCAATGTGTATGGCAATAGGAGGACAATAGTGACTCTTCTTACCAGAAAACAACTCTTGTTCGTAGGACCAGAAACTGCATGTGTATTTCAACTCCATTTAGGAGTGGGAAACAAATGCTAGCTCGCCTTACAAGAAACACACTCTGCTTTTGAGAAAAGAGCTCTCTTCTACTCTACTGTTTTTCCTATGGGGTTCGAACATTGAGCTTGCTCAGAACAAAAGAACTGTGCTTCCTACACACACGGGCCATATCTAGTCAACTCTGATTAGGAAACTTATGAGAACAGTAGCTCCTCTTCAGTCCAATACACTGTACATGCTGGGAACAGACGCGAGTGCTATTTGCACTGTGTATGGCAATGGATGCACAATAGTGACTTCTTACCAGAAAACAACTCTTGCTCTTAGGACCTGAAACTGCATTTGATTCAATCCACTTAGGACTGGGAAACAAACGCTAGCTCGCCTTACAAGAAACACGCTCTGCTTTTGAGAATAGGGCACACAACTACTCTACTGTGTTTCCTATGGGGTCCAAACAGTGAGCTTGCTCAGAACAAAAGAACTGTGCTTCCTACACACGGGTCATATCTAGTTCAACTCTGCTTAGGAAACTGACAAGAACAGTAGCTCTACTTCAGCCCAATACACTGTTATTGCTGGGAACAGACGTGAGTGCTATTTGCACTGTGTATGGCAATGGGAGCACAATAGTGACTTTCCTTACCAGAAAAAACTCTTGCTTGTATGACCAGAAACTGCATTTGTATTTCAACTCCATTTTGGACTGGGAAACAATTGCTAGCACGCCTTACAAGAAACACACTCTGCTTTTGAGGAAAGAGCATTCTTCTACTCTACTGTGTTTCCTATAGGGCCAGAACAGTGAGCTGGCTGAGAACAAAAAAACTGTGCTTCCGACACACACGGCCATATCTAGTTCAACTCTGCTTAGGAACCTGACAAGAACAGTAGGTCCTCTTCAGTCCAATACACTGTACATGCTGGGAACAGACGCCAGTGCTATTTGCCCTGTGTATGGCAAAGGGAGCACAATAGTGACTCTTCTAACCAGAAAACAACTCTTGCTCGTAGGACCAGAAACTGCATGTTTATTTCAACTCCATTTAGGACTGGGAAACAAAAGCTAGCTCTCCTTACAAGAAAGGTACTCTGCTTTTGAGAAAAGACCACTCTTCTACTCTACTGTGTTTCCTATAGGGCCAGAACAGTGAGCTTGCTCAGAACATAAGAACTGTGCTTCCTACACACATGGCCATATCTAGTTCAACTCTGCTTATGAAACTGACAAGAACAGTAGATCCTCTTCAGTCCAATACACTGTACTTGCTGGGAACAGACTCCAGTGCTATTTGCCCTGTGTATGACAACGGGAGCACAAGTGTGACTCTTCTTACCAGAAAACAACTCTTGCTCGTAGGCCCAGAAACTGCATGTGATTCAACTCCATTTAGGACTGGGAAACAAACGCTAGCTTGCCTCACAAGAAACACACTCTGCTTCTGAGAAAAGGGCACTCTTCTACTCTACTGTGTTTCCTATGGGGTCTGAACAGTGAGCTTGCTCAGAACAAAAGAACTGTGCTTCCTACACACACGGCCATATCTACTTCAATTCTGTTTAGGAAACTGACAAGAACAGTAGATCCTCTTCAGTCCAATACACTGTACATGCTGGGAACAGATGCCAGTGCTATTTGCCCTGTGTATGAAAATGGGAGCGCAATAGTGACTCTTCTTACCAGAAAACAACTCTTGTTCGTAGGACCGCAAACTGCATGGGATTCAACTCCATTTAGGACTGGTAAACAAACACTAGCTCGCCTTACAAGAAACACGTTCTGCTTTTGAAAAAAGAGCACTCTTCTACTCTACTGTTTTTCCTATAGGGCCAGAACAGTGAGCTTGCTAGAACAAAAGAACTGTGCTTCCAACACACACGGGCAAAATCTAGTTCAACTCTGCTTAGGAAACTGACAGGAACAGTAGCTCCTCTTCAGTCCCATACACTGTACTTGCTGGGAACAGACGCGAATGCTATTTGGACTGTGAACAGCAATGGGAGCACAATAGTGATTCTTCTTACCAGAAAACAACTCTTGCTCTAAGGACCAGAAACTGCATGTTATTCAACTCCATTTAGGACTGGGAAACAAACACTAGCTCGCCTTACAAGAAACACGCTCTGCTTTTGAGAAAAGTGCACACATCTACTCTACTGTGTTTCCTATGGGGTACGAACAGTGTGCTTGCTCAGAACAAAAGAACTGTGCTTCCTACACACAAGTGCCATATCTAGTTCAACTCTGCTTAGGAAACTGACAAGAACAGTAGCTCCACTTCAGTCCAATACACTGTACTTGCTGGTAACAGACGCCAGTGCTATTTGCACTGTGTATGACAATGGGAGCGCAATAGTGACTCTTCTTACCACAAAAAATTCTTGCTTGTAGGAACAGAAACTGCATGTGATTCAACTCCATTTAGGACTGGGAAACAAATGCTAGCTCGCCTTACAAGAAACACACTCTGCTTTTGAGAAAAGAGCACTCTTCTACTCTACTGTGTTTCCTATAGGGCCAGAATAGTGAGCATGCTCAGAACAAAAGAACTGTGCTTCCTACACACACGGGCCATATCTACTTCAATTCTGCTTAGGAAACTGACAAGAGCAGTAGAACCTCTTCAGTCTAATACACTGTACATGCTGGGAACATAGGACAGTGCTATTTGCCCTGTGTATGACAATGGGAGTTCAATAGTGACTCTTCTTACCAGAAAACAACTGTTGCTCGTAGGACCAGAAACTGCATGTGATTAATCTCCATTTAGGACTGGAAAACAAATGCTAGCTCGCCTTACAAGAAACACACTTTGCTTTTGAGAAAAAAGCACTCTTCTACTCTACTGTATTTTCTATGGGGTCCGAACAGTGATCTTGCTCAGAACAAAAGAACTGTGCTTCCTACACACACAGGCCATATCTAGTTCAACTCTGCTTAGGAAACTGACAAGAACAGTAGCTCCTCTTCAGTCCAATACACTGTACTTGCTGGAACAGACGCGAGGGATATTTGCACTGTGTATGGCAAAGGGAGCACAATGGTGACTCTTCTTACCAGAAAACAACTCTTGCTCATAGGACCAAAAACTGCATTTGATTCAAATCCATTTAGGACTGAGAAACAAACGCTAGCTCACCTTACAAAAAACACACTCTGCTTTTGAGAAAAGAGCACTTTTCTACTCTACTTTGTTTCCTAGAGGGCCAGAACAGTGAGCTTGCTCAGAACAAAAGAACTGTGCTTCCTACACTTACGGGCCATATCTAGTTCAACTCTTCTTAGGAACCTGCCAAGAACAGTAGATCCTCTTCAGTCAAATACACTTTACTTGCTGGGAACAGACGCGAGTGCTATTTGCACTGTGTATGGCAATGGGAGCGCAAAAGTGACTTTCCTTACCAGAAAACAACTCTTGCTTTTAGGACCAGAAATGCATGTGACTCAACTCCATTTAAGACTGGGAAATAAACGCTAGCTCGCCTTACAAGAAACACGCTCTGCTTTTGAGAACAGAGCACTATTCTACTCTACTGGGTTTCCTATGCGTTCCAAACAGTGATCTTGCTCAGAACAAAAGAACTGTGCTTCCTACACACACGGGTCATATCTAGTTCAACTCTGCTTAGGAAACTGACAAGAACAGTAGCTCCTCTTCAGTCCAATACACTGTACTTGCTGGGAACAGACGCCAGTGCTATTTGCACTGTGTATGGCAATGGGAGCGCAATAGTGACTTTCCTTACCAGAAAACAACTCTTGCTCGTAGGACCAGAAACTGCATGTGATTCAACTCCATTTAGGACTGGGAAACAAATGCTAGCTCACCTTACAAGAAACACACTCTGCTTTTGAGAAAAGAGCACTCTTCTACTCTACTGTGTTTCCTATGGGGTTCGAACGGTGTGCTTGCTCAGAACAAAAGAACTGTGCTTCAAACACACACGGGCCATATCTAGTTCAACTCTGCTTAAAAAACTGACAATAACAGTAGCTCCCCTTCAGACCAATACACTGTACTTGCGTTAAACAAACGCGAGTGCTATTTGTACTGTGTATGGCAATGGGAGCGCAATAGTGACTCTTCTTACCAGAAAACAACTCTTGCTCATAGGACCAGAAACTGCATTTGATTCAACTCCATTTAGGACTGAGAAACAAACGCTAGCTCACCTTACAAGAAACACACTCTGCTTTTGAGAATAGGGCACACATCTACTCTACTGTGTTTCCTATGGGGTCTAAACAGTGAGCTTGCTCATAACAAAAGAACTGTGCTTCCTACACACACGGGTCATATCTAGTTCAACTCTGCTTAAGAAACTGACAAGAACAGTACCTCCTCTTCAGTCCAATACACTGTACTTGCTGGGAACAGACGCGAGTGCTATTTGCACTGTGTATGGCAATGGGAGCGCAATAGTGACTCTTCTTACCAGAAAAAAACTCTTGCTTGTAGGACCAGAAACTGCATGTGATTCAACTCCATCTAGGACTGGGAAACAAACGCTAGCTCTCCTTACAAGAAACACACTCTGCTTTTGAGAAAAGAGCACTCTTCTACTCTTCTGTGTTTCCTATAGGGCCAGAACAGTGAACTTGCTCAGAACAAAAGAACTGTGATTCCTATCACAGGGGCCATATCCAGTTAAACTCTACTTAGGAAACTGACAAGAACAGTAGCTCCTCTTCAGTCCAATACTCTGTACATGCTGGGAACAGACGCCATTGCTAATTGCACTGTGTATGGCAATGGGAGCTCAATAGTGACTCTTCTTACCAGAAAAAAACTCTTGCTCGTAGGACCAGAAACTGCATGGGATTCAACTCCATTTGGGACTGGGAAACAAACGCTAGCTCGCCTTACAAGTAACACACTCTGCTTTTGAGAAAAGAGCACTCTTCTACTCTACTGTGTTTCCTATAGGGCCAGAACAGTGAGCTTGCTCAGAACAAAAGAACTGTACTTCCTACACACACGGGCCATATCTAGTTCAACTCTGCTTAGGAAACTTAGAAGAAAAGTAGCTCTTCTTCAGTCCAATACACTGTACATGCTGGGAACAGACGCGAGTGCAATTTGCACTGTATACGGCAATGAGAGCACAATAGTGACATTCCACCCCAGAAAACAACTCTTGCTCATAGGACCAAAAACTGCATGTGATTCAACTCCATTTAGAACTGGGAAATAAATGCTAGCTCGCCTTACAAGAAACACACTCTGCTTTTGAGAAAAGAGCACTCTCCTACTCTACTGTGTTTCCTATAGGGCCACAACAGTGATATTGCTCAGAACAAAAGAACTGTGCTTCCTACACACACGGGCCATATCTAGTTCAACTCTGCTTAGGAAACTGAAAAGAACAGTAGATCCTCTTCAGTCCAATACACTGTACTTGCTGGGAACAGACGCCAGTGCTATTTGCAGTGTGTATGGCAATGGGAGCGCAATAGTGACTCTTCTTACCAGAAAAAGCTCTTGCTCATAGGACCAGAAACTGCATGGGATTCAACTCCATTTCTGACTGGGAAACAAACACTAGCTCGCCTTTCAAGAAACACACTCTGCTTTTGATAAAAGGGCACTCTTCTTCTCTACTGTGTTTCCTATGGGTCCGAACAGTGAGCTTGCTCAGAACAAAAGAACTGTGTTTCCTACACACACGGGCCATATCTGGTTCAACTCTGCTTAGGAAACTGACAAGAACAGTAGCTCCTCTTCAGTCCAATACACTGTACTTGCTGGGAACAGACACGAGGGCTATTTGTACTGTGTATGGCAAAAGGAGCGCAATAGTGACTATTCTAACCAGAAAACAACTCCTGCTCGTAGGACCAGAAACTGCATGTGTAATTCAACTCCATTTAGGACTGGGAAACAAATGCTAGCTCGCCTTACAAGAAACACACTCTGCTTTTGAGAAAAGAGCTCTCTTCTACTCTACTGTGTTTCCTATGGGGTTCGAACAGTGAGCTTGCTCAGAACAAAAGAACTGTGCTTCCTACACACACGGGCCATATCTAGTTCAACTCTGATTAGGAAACTTACGAGAACATTAGGTCCTCTTCAGTCCAATACACTGTACTTGCTGGGAACAGATGTGCGTGCTATTTGCAATGTGTATGGCAATGGGAGCGCAATAGTGACTTTCCTTACCAGAAAGCAACTCTTGCTCATAGGACCAAAAACTGCATGTGGTTCAACTCCATTTAGGACTGGGAAACAAACGCTAGCTCGCCTTACAAGTAGCACACTCTGCTTTTGAGGAAGGAGCACTCATCTACTCTACTGTTTTTCCTTTAGCGCGAGAACAGTGAGCTTGCTCAGAACAAAAGAACTGTGCTTCCTACACACACGAGCCATATCAGGTTCAACTCTGCTTAGGAAACTGACAAGAACAGTAGCTCCTCTTCAGTCCAATACACTGTACTTGCTGGGAACAGATGCGAGTGCTATTTGCACTGTGAATGACAATGGAAGCGCAATAGTGACTCTTCTTACCAGAAAACAACTCTTGCTCATAGGACCAGAAACTGCATGGGATTCAACTCCATTTCTGACTGGGAAACAAACACTAGCTCGCCTTACAAGAAACATACTCTGCTTTTGAGAAAAGAGCACTCTTCTACTCTACTGTGTTTTCTATGGGGTCCGAACAGTTTGCTTGCTCAGAACAAAAGAACTGTGCATCCTACACACGGGCCATATTTAGTTCAACTCTGCTTAGGAACCTGACAAGAACAGT
This sequence comes from Peromyscus eremicus, assembly GCF_949786415.1. NCBI lineage: Eukaryota > Metazoa > Chordata > Mammalia > Rodentia > Cricetidae > Peromyscus > Peromyscus eremicus. Next base: position 188,963 of record NW_026734640.1, read on the forward strand.
AGCTCCTCTTCAGACCAATACACTGTACTTGCCGGGAACAGACGCAAGTGCTATTTGTACTGTGTATGGCAATGGAAGCGCAATAGTGACTCTTCTTACCAGAAAACAACTCTTGGTCGTACGACCAAAAACTGCATGTGACTCAACTCCATTTAGGACTGGGAAACAAACACTAGTTCACCTTACAAGAAACACACTCTGCTTCAGAGAAGAGAGCACTCTTCTACTCTACTGTGTTTCCTATAGGACCAGAACAGTGAGCTTGCTCAGAACAAAAGAACTGTGCTTTCTACACACACGGGCCATATCTAGTTCAACTCTGCTTAGGAAACTGACAAGAACAGTAACTCCTCTTCAGTACAATACACTGTACTTGCTGGGAACAGACGCGAGTACTATTTGCACTGTGTATGGCAATGGGAGCACAACAGTGACTTTCCTTACCAGAAAACAATTCTTATTCTTAGGACCAGAAACTGCATGTGATTCAACTCCATTTCGACTGGGAAACAAACGCTAGCTCACCTTACAAGAAACACACTCTGCTTTTGAGAAAAGAGCACTCTTCTACTCTACTGTGTTTCCTATGGGGTCCGAACAGTGAGCTTGCTCAGAACAAAAGTACTGTGCTTCCTACACACACGGCCATATCTAGTTCAATTCTGCTTAGGAACCTTACAAGAACAGTAGATCCTCTTCAGTCCAATACACTGTACATGCTGGGAACCGACGCCAGTGCTATTTGCCCTGTGTATGACAATGGGAGCGCAATAGTGACTCTTCTTACCAGAAAACAACTCTTGCATGTAGGACCAGAAACTTCATGTGATTCATCTCCATTTAGGACTGGGAAAGAAATGCTAGCTCGCCTTACAAGAAACACACTCTTCTTTTGAGAAAAGGGCACTCTTCTACTCTCCTCAGTTTCCTATGGTGTCAGAACAGTGAGCTTGCTCAGAACAAAAGAACTGTGCTTCCTACACACTCGGGCCATATCTAGTTCAACTCTGCTTAGGAAATTGACAAGAGCAGTAGCTCCTCTTCAGTCCAATACACTGTACATGCTGGGAACAGATGCCAGTGCTATTTGCCCTGTTTATGACAATGGGAGCGCAACAGTGACTCTTCTTACCAGAAAACAACTCTTGCTCGTAGAACCTTAAACTGAATGTAATTCAACTCCATTTAGAACTGGGAAACAAACGCTAGATCGCCTTACAAGAGACATACTCTGCTTTTGAGAAACGACCACTCTTCTAATCTACTGTGTTTCCTATGGGGTCCGAACAGTGAGCTTCCTCAGAACAAAAGAACTGTGCTTCCTACACACACGGCCATATCTGGTTCAATTCTGCTTAGGAACCTTACAAGAACAGTAGATCCTCTTCAGTCCAATACACTGTACATGCTGGGAAACGACGCCAGTGCTATTTGCCCTGTGTATGACAATGGGAGCGCAATAGTGACTCTTCTTACCAGAAAACAACTCTTGAATATAGGACCAGAAACTTCATGTGATTCATCTCCATTTAGGACTGGGAAAGAAATGCTAGCTCGCCTTACAAGAAACACACTCTTCTTTTGAGAAAAGGGCACTCTTCTACTCTACTCTGTTTCCTATGGTGTCAGAACAGTGAGCTTGCTCAGAACAAAAGAACTGTGCTTCCTACACACACGGGCCATATCTAGTTCAACTCTGCTTAGGAAATTGTCAAGAGCAGTAGCTCCTCTTCAGTCCAATACACTGTACATGCTGGGAACAAATGCCAGTGCTATTTGCCCTGTTTATGACAATGGGAGCACAACAGTGAATCTTCTCTACCAGAAAACAACTCTTGCTCGTAGAACCTTAAACTGAATGTAATTCAACTCCATTTAGAACTGGGAAACAAACGCTAGATCGTCTTACAAGAGACATACTCTGCTTTTGAGAAACGAGCACTCTTCTACTCTACTGTGTTTCCTATGGCGTCTGAACAGTGAGCTTGCTCAGAAGAAAAGAACTGTGCTTCCTACACACACGGGCCATATCTAGTTAAATTCTGCTTAGGAAACTCACAAGAACAGTAGCTCCTATTCAGTCCAATACACTGTACTGGCTGTGAACAGATGCGAGTGCTATTTGCACTGTGTATGGCAATGGGAGCGCAATAGTGACTTTCCTTACCAAAAAACAACTTTTGCTCATAGGACCAGAAACTGCATGTGATTCAACTCCATTTAGGACTGGGAAACATATGCTAGGTTGCCTTACAAGAAACACAGTCTGCTTTTGAGAAAAGAGCACTCTTCTACTCTACTGTTTTTCCTATAGGGCCAGAACAGTGAGCTAGCTCAGAACAAAAGAACTGTGCTTCTTACACACATGGGCCATATCTAGTTCAACTCTGCTTAGGAAACTGAGAAGAACAGTAGCTCCTATTCAGTCCAATACACTGTACTTGCTGGGAACAGACGCGAGTGCTATTTGCACTGTGTATGGCAATGAGAGCTCATTAGTGACTCTTCTTACCAGAAAAAAACTCTTGCTCATAGGACCAGAAACTGCATGGGATTCAACTCCATTTCTGACTGGGAAAGAAACACTAGCTCACCTTTTTAGAAACACACTCTGCTTTTGAGAAAAGAGCACTCTTCTACTCTACCGTGTTTCCTATGGGGTCCGAACAGTGAGCTTGCTCAGAACAAAAGAACTGTGCTTCCTACACACACGATCCATATCTAGTTCAATTCTGCTTAGGAAACTGACAAGAACAGTAGCTCCTCTTCACTCCAATACACTGTACTTGCTGGGAACAGACGCGAGTGCTATTTGCACTGTGTATGGCAATGGGAGCACAATAGTGACTTTCCTTACCAGAAAACAACTCATGCTCGTCGGACCGAAAACTGCATGTGATTCAACTCCATTTAGAACTGGGAAATAAAAGCTAGCTTGTCTTACATGAAACACACTCTGCTTTTGAGAGAAGAGAACTCTTCTACTCTACTGTGTATCTTACAGGGCCAGAACAGTGAGCTTGCTCAGAACAAAAGAACTGTGCTTCCTGCACACACGGGTTATATCTAATTCAATTCTGCTTAGGAAACTGACAAGAACAGTAGATCCTCTTCAGTCAAATACACTGTACATAATGGGAACAGAAGCCAGTGCTATTTGCCCTGTGTATGACAATGGGAGCGCAATAGTGACTCTTCTTACCAGAAAACAACTCTAGCACATAGGACCAGAAACTGCATGGGATTGAACTCCATTTAGGACTGGGAAACAAACGCTAGCTCGACTTACAAGAAACACATACTGCTTTTGAGAAAAGTGCACTCTTCTACTCTGCTGTGTTTCCTATGGGGTCCGAACAGAGAGCTTGCTCAGAACAAAAGAACTGTGCTTCCTATACACGGGCCATATCTAGTTCAACTCTGCTTAGGAAACTGACAAGAACAGTAGCTCCTCTTCAGTTCAATAACTGTACTTACTAGGAACAGACGCGAGTGCTATTTGCACTGTGTATGGCAATGGGAGCAAAACAGTGACTCTTCTTACCAGAAAACAACTCTTGCTCGTAGGACCAGAAACTGCATGTGATTCAACTCCATTTAGGACTGGGAAACAAACGTTATCTCGCCTCACTAGAAACACACTCTGCTTTTGAGAAAAGAGCACTCTTCTACTCTACTGTGTTTCCTAAGAGGTCCGAACAGTGAGTTTGCTCAGAACAAAAGAACTGTGCTTCTTACACACACGGCCATATCTAGTTCAACTCTGGTTAGGAAACTGACAAGAACAGTAGCTCCGCTTCAGTCCAATACACTGTACTTGCTGGGAACAGACGCGAGTGCTATTTGTACTGGGTATGGCAATGGGAGCGCAATAGTGACTTTCCTTACCAGAAAACAACTCTTCCTCGTGGGACCAAAAACTGCATGAGATTCAACTCCATTTAGAACTGGGAAATAAACGCTAGCTTGCCTTACAAGAAACACCCTCTGCTTTTGAGAAAAGAGCACTCTTCTACTCTACTGTGTTTCCTATTGGGTCCGAACAGTGAGGTGGCTCAGAACAAAATAACTGTGCTTCCTACACACACGGCCATATCTAGTTCAACTCTGATTAGGAAACTGACAAGAACAGTAGCTCCTATCAGTCCAATACACTGTACTTGCTGGGAACAGATGCAAGTGCTATTTGCACTGTGTATGGCAATGGGAGTGCAATAGTGACTTTCCTTACCAGAAAACAACTCTTGCTCCTAGTACCCGAAACTGCATGTGATTCAACTCCATTTAAGACTGGGAAACAAACGCCAGCTCGCCTTACATAAACACACTCTGCTTTTGAGAAAAGAGCACTCTTCTACTCTACAGTGTTTCCTATGGGGTCCAAACAGTGAGCTTGCTCAGAACAAAAGAACTGTGCTTCCTACACACACTGGCCATATCTAGTTCAACTCTGATTAGGAAACTGACAAGAACAGTAGCTCCTGTCAGTCCAATATACTGTACTTGCTGGGAACAGATGCAAGTGCTATTTGCACTGTGTATGGCAATGGGAGCGCAATAGTGACACTTCTTACCAGAAAACAACTCTTGCTCGTAGGACCAGAAACTGCATGGGATTCAACTCCATTTCTGACTGGGATACAAACACTAGCTCGCCTTTCAAGAAACACACTCTGCTTTTGAGAAAAGAGCAGTCTTCTACTCTACTGTGTTTCCTATGGGGTCCAAACAGTGAGCTTGCTCAGAACAAAAGAACTGTGCTTCCTACACACGGGCCATATCTAGTTCAATTCTGCTTAGGAAACTGACAAAAACAGTAGCTCCTATTCAGTCCAATACACTGTACTTGCTGGGAACAGACGCGAGTACTTTTTGCACTGGGTACGGCAATGGGAGCTCAATAGTGACTCTTCTTACCAGAAAACAACTCTTGCTCATAGGACCAGAAACTGCATGAGATTCAACTCCATTTCTTACTGGGAAACAAACGCTAGCTCGCCTTTCAAGAAACACACTCTGCTTTTGAGAAAAGAGAACTCTTCTACTCTACTGTGTTTCCTATGGGGTCTGAACAGTGAGCTTGCTCTGAACAAAAGAACTGTGCGTCCTACACACACGGGCCATATCTAGTTCAATTCTGCTTGGAAACTGACAAGAACAGTAGCTCCTCTTCAGTTCAATACACTGTACTTGCTGGGAACACACGCGAGTGCTATTTGCACTGTATATGGCAATGGGAGCACAATAGTGACATTCATTACCAGAAAACAACTCTTGCTCGTAGGACCAGAAACTGCATATGGTTCAACTCCATTTAGGACTGGGAAACAAACGCTAGCTCGCCTTACAAGAAACACACTCTGCTTTTGAGACAAGAGCAGTCTTCTACTATACTGTGTATACTATGGGGTCCGAACAGAGAGCTTGCTCAGAACAAAAGAACTGTGCTTCCTACACACACGGGCCATATCTAGTTCAACTCTGCTTAGGAAACTGACAAGAACAGTAGCTCCTCTTCAGTCCAATACACTGTACTTGCGGGGAACAGACGCGAGTGCTATTTGCACTGTGTATGGCATTGGAGCACAATAGTGACTTGTCTTACCAGAAAACAACTCTTGCTCGTAGGACAACAAACTGCATGTGACTCAACTCCATTTAGGACTGGGAAACAAACGCTAGCTCGCCTTACATGAAACACACTCTGCTTTTGAGAAAAGAGCACTCTTCTACTCTACTGTGTTTCCTATGTGTTCCGAACAGTGAGCTTGCTCAGAACAAAAAAACTATACTTCCTACTCACACGGCCATATCTAGTTCAAGTCTGCTTAGGAACCTGACAAGAACAGTATATCCTCTTCAGTCCAATACACTGTACTTGCTGGGAACAGACGCCAGTGCTATTTGTCCTGTGTATGGCAATGGCAGCACAATAGTGACTCTTCTTACCAGAAAACAACTCTTGTTCGTAGGACCAGAAACTGCATGTGATTCAACTCCATTTAGGACTGGAAAACAAAGTCTAGCTCGCTTTACAAGAAACACACTCTGCTTTTGAGAAAAGAGCACTCTTCTACTCTACTGTATTTCCTATAGGGCCAGAACAGTGAGCTTGCTCGGAACAAAAGAACTGTGCTTCCTACACACACGGACCATATCTAGTTCAACTCTGCTTAGGAAACTGAGAAGAACAGTAGCTCCTATTCAGTCCAATACACTGTACTTGCTGGGAACAGATGGGAGGGCTATTTGCACTGTGAATGGCAATGGGAGCGCAATAGTGACTTTCCTTACCAGAAAACAACTCTTGCTCGTAGGACCAGAAACTGCATGTGATTCCACTCCATTTAGGACTGGGAAACAAACGGTAGCTTGCCTTACAAGAAACACACTCTGCTTTAGAGAAAAGAGCACGCTTCTACTCTACTGTGTTTCCTATGGGTTCCGAACAGTGAGCTTGCTCAGAACAAAAGAACTGTGCTTCCTACATACACGGACCATATCTAGTTCAACTCTGCTTAGTAAACTGACAAGAAGAGTAGCTCCTATTCAGTCCAATACACTGTACATGCTGGGAAAAGATGCGAGTGCTATTTGCCTTGTGAAAGACAATGGGAGCGCAATAGTGACTTTCCTTACCATAAAACAACTCTTGTTCTTAGGACCAGAAACTGCATGTGATTCAACTCCATTTAGGACTAGGAAAAAAACGATAGCTCGCCTTACAAAAACACACTCTGCTTTTGAGAAAAGAGCTCTCTTCTACTCTACTGTGTTTCCTATGGTGTCCGAACAGTGAGCTTGCTCAGAACAAAAGAACTGTGATTCCTACACACACGGCCATATCTAGTTCAATTCTGCTTAGGAACCTGACAAGAACAGTAGATTCTCTTCAGTCCAATACAGTGTACTTGCTGGGAAGAGACGCCAGTGCTATTTGTCCTGTATATGTCAATGGCAGCACAATAGTGACTCTTCTTACCATAAAACAACTCTTGCTCATAGGACCAGAAACTGCATGTGATTCAACTCCATTTAGGACTGGCAAACAAACGCTAGCTCGCCTTACAAGAAACACACTCTGCTTTTGATAAAAGAGCACTCTTCTACTCTACTGTGTTTCCTACGTGTTCCGAACAGTGAGCTTGCTCAGAAAAAAAAACTGTACTTCCTACTCACACGGCCATATCTAGTTCAACTCTGCTTAGTAAACTGACAAGAACAGTAGCTCCTATTCAGTCCAATACACTGCACTTGCTGGGAAAAGACGCGAGTGCTATTTGCCTTGTGTAGGGCAATGGGAGCGCAATAGTGACTTTTTTTTTACCAGAAAACAATTCTTGTTCATAGGAACAGAAACTGCATGTGATTCAACTCCATTTAGGACTACGAAACAAAGGCTAGCTCGCCTTACAAAAACACACTCTGCTTTTGAGAAAAGAGCACTCTTCTACTCTACTGTGTTTCCTATAGGGCCAGAAGAGTGAACTTGCTCAGAACATAAGAACTGTGCTTCCTACACACACGGCCATATCTAGTTCAATTCTGCTTATGAACCTGACAAGAACAGTAGATCCTCTTCAGTCCAGTACACTGTACTTGCTGGGAAGAGACGCCAGTGCTATTTGTCCTGTGTATGGCAATGGCAGCGCAATAGTGACTCTTCTTACCAGAAAACAACTCTTGCTCGTAGGACCATAAACTGCATGGGATTCAACTCCATTTAGTACTGGGTAACACACGCTATCTCGCCTTACAAGAAACACACTCTGCTTTTGAGAAAAGAGCACGCTTCTACTCTACTGTGTTTCCTATGGGTTCCGAACAGTGAGCTTGCTCAGAACAAAAGAACTGTGCTTCCTACACACTCGGGCCATATCTAGTTCAACTCTGCTTAGGAAACTGACAAGAACAGTAGCTGCTCTTCAGTCCAATACACTGTACTTGCTGGGAATAGACGCGAGTGCTATTTGCACTGTGTATGGCAATGGGAGCACAATAGTGACTCTTCTTACCAGAAAACAACTCTTGCTCGTAGGACCACAAACTGCATGGGATTCAACTCCATTTCTGACTGGGAAACAAACACTAGCTCGCCTTTCTAGAAACACAATCAAATTTTGAGAAGAGAGCACTCATCTACTCTACTGTGTTTCGTATGATGTCCGCACAGTGATCTTTCTCAGAACAAAAGAAGTGTGCTTCCTACACACATTAGCCATATCTGGTTCAACTCCTCTTAGGAAAATGACAAGAACAGTAGCTCCTCTTCAGTCCAATACACTGTACTTGCTGGAAACAGACGCGACTGCTATTTGCACTGTGTATGGCAAAGGGAGCACAATAGTGACTTTCCTTAAGAGAAAACAACTCTTACTGGTAGGACCAAAAACTGCATGTGATTCAACTCCATTTAGGACTGGAAACAAACGCTAGCTCGCCTACAAGAAAAACACTCTGCTTTTGAGAAAAGAGCACTCTTCTACTCTACTGTGTTTCCTATAGGGCCAGAACAGAGAGCTTGCTCAGAACAAAAGAACTGTGCTTCCTATATACACGGCCATAACTAGTTCAATTCTGCTTAGGAACCTGACAAGAACAGTAGGTTCTATTCAGTCCAATACACCGTACATGCTGGGAACCGACGCCAGTGCTATTTGCCCTGTGTATGACAATGGGAGCGCAATAGTGACTCTTCTTACCAGAAAACAACTCTTGCTCGTAGGACCAGAAACTGCATGTGATTCATCTCCATTTAGGACTGGCAAACAAACGCTTGCTCGCCTTACAAGAAACACACTCTGCTTTTGAGAAAAGGGCACTCTTCTACTCTATTGTGTTTCCTACAGGGTCCGAACTGTGAGCTTGCTCAGAACAAAAGACCTGTGCTTCCTACACACACGGGCCATATCTAGTTCAACTCTGCTTTGGAAACTGACAAGAACAGTAGCTGCTCTTCAGTCCAATACACAGTACTTGCTGGGAAAAGACGCGAATGCTATTTGCCTTGTGTAGGGCAATGGGAGCACAATAGTGACTTTCCTTACCAGAAAACAACTCTTGTTCGTAGGACCAGAAACTGCATGTGATTCAACTCCATTTAGGACTAGGAAACAAACGCTAGCTCGCCTTACAAAAACACACTCTGCTTTTGAGAAAAGAGCACTCTTCTACTCTACTGTGTTTCCTATGGTGTCTGAACAGTGAGCTTGGTCAGAACAAAAGAACTGTGCTTCCTACACACACGACAATATCTAGTTTAATTCTGCTTAGGAACCTGACAAGAACAGTAGATCCTCTTCAATCCAATACACTGTACTTGCTGGGAACAGACGCCAGTGCTATTTGTCCTGTGTATGGCAATGGCAGCGCAATAGTGACTCTTCTTACCATAAAACATCTCTTGCTCGTAGGACCAGAAACTGAATGTGATTCAACTCCATTTAGGACTGGGAAACAAATGCTAACTCGCCTTACAAGAAACACACTCTGCTTTAGAGAAAAGAGCACTCTTCTACTCTACTGTGCTTCCTATGAGTTCCGAACAGTGAGCTTGCTCAGAACAAAAGAACTGTGCTTCCTACACACACGGGCTATATCTAGTTCAACTCTGCTTAGGAAACTGAGAAGAACAGTAGCTCCTCTTCAGTCCAATACTCTGTACTTGCTGGGAGCAGACACGAGTGCTATTTGTCCTGTGCATGGCAATGGCAGTGCAATAGTGACTCTTCTTACCATAAAACAACTCTTGCTCGTAGGACCAGAAACTGCATGTGATTCAACTCCATTTAGGACTGGGAAACAAACGCTAGCTCGCCTTACAAAAAACACACTCTGCTTTAGAGAAAAGAGCACTCTTCTACTCTACTGTGTTTCCTATGAGGTCCAAACAGTGAGCTTGCTCAGAACAAAAGAACTGTGCTTCCTACACACACGGGCCATATCTAGTTCAACTCTGCTTAGGAAACTGACAAGAACAGTAGCTCCTCTTCAGTCCAATACACTGTACTTGCGGGGAACAGACGCGAGTGCTATTTGCACTGTGTATGGCAATTGGAGCACAATAGTGACTTGTCTTACCAGAAAACATCTCTTGCTCGTAGGACAAAAAACTGCATGTGACTCAACTCCATTTAGGACTGGGAAACAAACACTAGCTCGACTTCCAAGAAGCACTCTCTGCTTTTGTGAAAAGAGCACTCTTCTACTCTACTGTTTTTCCTATGTGTTCCGAACAGTGAGCTTGCTCAGAACAAAAAAACTGTGCTTCCTACACACACGGGCCATATCTAATTCAATTCTACTTAGGAACCTGACAAGAACAGTAGAACCTCTTCAGTCCAATACACTGTACATGCTGGGAACAGACGCCAGTGCTATTTGCCCAGTGTATGACAATGGGAGCGCAATAGTGACTCTTCTTACCAGAAAACAACTCTTGTTCGTAGGACATGAAACTGCATGTGATTCAACTCGATTTAGGACTGGGAAAGAAACGCTAGCTCGCCTTACAAGAAACACACTCTGCTTTTGAGAAAAGAGCACTATTCTACTCTACTGTGTTTCCTATAGGGCCAGAACAGTGAACTTGCTCAGAACAAAAGAACTGTGCTTCCTACACACAGGGGACATATCTAGTTCAACTCTGCTTAGGAATTTGACAAGAACAGGAGCTGCTATTCAGTCCAATACTCTGTACATGCAGGGAACAGACGCCAGTGCTATTTGCACTGTGTATGGCAATGGGAGCGCAATAGTGACTCTTCTTACCAGAAAAAAACTCTTGCATGTAGGACCAGAAGCTGCATGTAATTCCACTCCATATAGGACTGCGAAACAAACACTAGCTCGCCTTACCAGAAACACACTCTGCTTCTGAGAAAAAAGCACTCTTCTACTCTACAGTGTTTCCTATGGGTCTGAACAGTGAACTTGCTCAGAACAAAACAACTGTGCTTCCTACACGCACGGGCCATATCTAGTTCAACTCTACTTAAAACTGACAAGAACAGTAGCTCCTCTTCAGTCCAATACACTGTACTTAATGGGAACAGACGTGAGTGCTATTTGCACTGTGTATGACAATGGGAGCGTAATAGTGATTCTTCTTACCAGAAAGCAACTCGTGCGCGTAGGACCAGAAACTGCATGTGATTCAACTCCATTTAGGACTGGGAAACAAACGCTAGCTCGCCTTACAAGAAACACCCTCGCTTTTGAGAATAGGGAACACTTCTACTCTGCTGTGTTTCCTATGGGGTCCGAACAGTGAGCTTGCTCAGAACAAAAGAACTGTGCTTCCTACACACACGGGCCATATCTAGTTCAACTCTGCTTAGGAAACTGACAAGAACAGTACCTCCTCTTCATTCCAATACACTGTACTTGATGGGAACAGACGTGAGTCCTCTTTGTACTGTGTGTGCCAATGGGAGCGCAATAGTGACTTTCCTTACCAGAACACAACTCTTGCTCCTAGGATCAAAAACTGCATGTGATTCAACTCCATTTAGGACTGGGAAACAAACACTAGCTCGCCTTACAAGAAACACACTCTGTTTTTGAGGAAGAGCACTCTTCTACACAACTGTGTTTCCTATGGGGTCCGAACAGTGAGCTTGCTCAGAACAAAAGAACTGTGCTTCCTACACACACGGGCCATATATAGTTCAAGTCTGCTTAGGAAACTGACAAGAACAGTAGCTTCTCTTCAGTCCAATACACTGTGCATGCTGGAAACAGACGCCAGTGCTATTTGCCCTGTGTATGACAATGGGAGCGCAATAGTGACTCTTCTTACCAACAACAACTCTTGCTGGTAGGACCAGAAACTGCATGTGATTCAACTCCAATTAGGACTGGGAAACAAACGCTAGCTTTCCTTTCCAGAAACACACTCTGCTTTTGAGAAAAGGGCACTTTTCGATTCTACTGTGTTTCCTATGGGGTCCGAAGAGTGAGCTTGTTCAGAACAAAAGAATTGTGCTTCCTACACACACGGGCCATATCTAGTTCAACTCTGCTTAGGAAACTGACAAGAACAGCAGCTCCTCTTCAGTCCAATACACTGTACTTGATGGGAACAGACGTGAGTGCTATTTGCACTGTGTGTGGCAATGGGAGCACAATAATGACTTTCATTACCAGAAAATAACTCTTGCTCGTAGGACCAGAAACTGCATGTGATTCAACTCCATTTAGAACTGGGAAACAAACGCTAGCTTGCCTTACAATAAACACACTCCTCTTTTGAGAAAAGAGCACTCTTCTACTGTGTTTCCTATGGGATCCGAAGAGTGAGCTTGCTCAGAAAAAAAGAACTGTAATTCCTACACATGGGCAATATCTAGTTCAATTCTGCTTAGGAAACTGACAAGGACAGTAGCTCCTCTTCAGTCCAATACACTGTACTTGCTGGGAACAGACTCCAGGGCTGTTTGCCCTGTGTATGACAATGGGAGCGCAATAGTGACTCTTCTTACCAGAAAAAAACTCTTGCTCGTAAGACCAGAAACTGCATGTGACTCAACTCCATTTAGGACTGGGAAACAAACGCTAGCTCACCTTACAAAAAGCACACTCTGCTTTTGAGAAAAGAGCACTCTTCTACTGTACTGTGTTTCCTATCGGTCCAGAATATTGAGCTTGCTCAGAACAAAAGAACTGTGCTTCCTACACACACGGCCATATCTAGTTCAATTCTGCTTAGGAAACTGACAAGAACAGTAGATCCTCCTCAGTCCAATACACTGTACTTGCTGGGAACAGTCGCGAGTGCTATTTGCTCTGTGTATGACAATGGGAGCACAATAGTGACACTTCTTACCAGAAAACAACTCTTGCTCGTAGGACCAGAAACTGCATGTGATTCAACTCCATTTAGGACTGCGAAACAAACGCTAGCGCGCCTTACATAAACACACTCTGCTTTTGAGAAAAGAGCACTCTTCTACTCTACTGTGTTTCCTATAGGGCCAGAATAGTGAGCTTGCTCAGAAGAAAAGAACTGTGCTTTCCTACACACACGGGTCATATCTAGTTTAACTGTGCTTAGGAAACTGACAAGAACAGTAGCTCCTCTTCAGTCCAATACACTGTACTTGATGGGAACAGACGCCAGTGCTATTTGCACTGAGTATGTCAATGGGAGCGCAATAGTGACTCTTCTTACCAGAAAACAACTCTTGCTCGTAGGACCAGAAACTGCATGGGATTCAACTCCATTTAGGACTTGGAAACAAAAGCTAGCTCTCCTACCAGAAACACACTCTGCTTTTGAGAAAAGAGCACTCTTCTACTCTACTGTGTTTCCTATAGGGCCAAAACAGTGAGCTTGCTCAGAACAAAAGAACTGTGCTTCCTACACACACGTCCATATCTAGTTCAATTCTGCTTAGGAAACTGTCAAGAATAGTAGATCCTCTTCAGTCCAATACACTGTACTTGCCTGGAACAGAAGCCAGTGCTATTTGTACTGTGTATGACAATGGGAATGCAATAGTGACTCTTCTTACCAGAAAACAACTCTTGCTCGTAGGACCAGAAACTGCATGTGATTCAACTCCATTTAGGACTGGGAAACAAACGCTAGCTCGCCTTACAAGAAACACACTCTGCTTTTGAGAAAATAGCACTCTTCTACTCTCCTGGGTTTCCTATGGGGTCCGAACAGTGAGCTTGCTCGGAACAAAACAACTGTGCTTCCTACACACACGAGCCATATCTAGTTCAACTCTGCTTAGGAAACTTTCAAGAAAAGTAGCACCTCTTCAGTCCAATACACTGTACTTGCTGGGAACAGATGCGAGTGCTATTTGCACTGTGTATGACAATGGGAGCGCATTAGTGACTCTTCTTACCAGAAAACAACTCTTGATCGTAGGACCAGAAACTGCATGAGATTCAACTCCATTTATGACTGGGAAAGAAACACTAGCTTGCCTTACAAGAAACACACTCTGCTTTTGAGAAAAGAGCACTCTTGTACTCTACTGTGTTTCCTATGGGGTACGAAAAGTGAGCTTGCTCAGAACAGAAGCACTGTGCTTCCTACACACACAGACCATATCTAGTTCAACTCTGGTTAGGAAACTGACAAGAACAGTACCTCCTCTTCAGTCCAATACACTGTACTTTATGGGAACAAACGCGAGTCCTCTTTGTACTGTGTGTGGCAATGGGAGCGCAATAGTGACTTTCCTTACCAGAAAACAACTCTTGCTCCTAGGAACAAAAACTGCATGTGATTCAACTCCATTTAGGAGTGAGAAACAAACGCTAGCTCCAATTACAAGAAACACACTCTGCTTTTGAGAGAAGATCACTCTTCTACTCTACTGTGTTTCATATAGGGCCAGAACAGTGAGCTTGCTCAGAACAAAAGAACTGTGCTTCCTACACACGCGGTCATATCCAGTTCAATTGTGCTTAGGAAACTGACAAGAACAGTAGCTCGTCTTCAGTCCAATACACTGTACTTGCTGGGAACAGACTTCAGTGCTATTTGCCCTGTGTATGATAATGTGAGCGCAAGTATGACTCTTCTTACCAGAAAACAACTCTTGCTGGTAGGACCAGAAACGGCATGTGATTCAACTCCATTTAGGACTGGGAAACAAACGCTAGCTCGCCTTACAAGAAACACACTCTGCTTTTGAGAAAAGGACACTCTTCTACTCTACTGTGTTTCCTATAGTGCCAGAACAGTGAGCTTGATCAGAACAAAAGAACTGTACTTCCTACACACACGGGCCATATCTAGTTCAACTCAGCTTAGGAACCTGACAAGAACAGTAGCTCCTCTTCAGTCCAATACACTGTACTTGCTGGGAACAGACGCGAGTGCTATTTGCACTGTGTATGGCAATGGGAGCACAATAGTTACTCTTCTTACCAGAAAACAACTCTTGCTCGTAGGACCAGATGCTGCATGGGATTCAACTCCATTTAGGACTTGGAAACAAAAGCTAGCTCTCCTTACAACAAACATACTCTGCTTTTGATAAAAGAGCACTCTTCTACTCTACTGTGTTTCCTTATGGCCAGAACAGTGAGCTTGCTCAGAACAAAAGAACTGTGCTTCCTACACACATGGCCATATCTAGTTCAACTCTGCTTATGAAACTGACAAGAACAGTAGATCCTCTTCAGTCCAATACAGTGTACTTGCTGGGAACAGACGCCAGTGCTGTTTGCCCTGTGTATGACAATGGGAGCGCAATAGTGACACTTCTTACCAGAAAACAACTCTTGCTCATAGGACCAGAAACTGCATGGGATTCAACTCCATTTTGGATTGGGAAACAAACACTAGCTTGCCTCACAAGGAACCCACTCTGCTTCTGAGAAAAGGGCACTCTTCTAATCTACTGTGTTTCCTATGGGGTACGAACAGTGAGCTTTCTCAGAACAAAAGAACTGTGCTTCCTACACACACGGCCATATCTAGTTCAAGTCTGCTTAGGAACCTGACAAGAACAGTAGACCCTCTTCAGTCCAATACACTGTTCATGCTGGGACAGACGCCAGTGCTATTTGCCCTGTGTATGAAAATAGGAGCGCAATAGTGACTCTTCTTAACAGAAAACAACTCTTGCTGGTAGGACCGCAAACTGCATGTGATTCAACTCCATTTAGGAGAGGGAAACAAACGCTAGCCCGCCTTACAAGAAACACACTATGCTTTTGAGAAAAGATCAATCTTCTACTCTACTGTGTTTCCTTTAGGGCCAGAATAGTGAGCTTGCTCAGAACAAAAGAACTGTGCTTCCTACACACATGGCCATATCTAGTTCAACTCTGCTTATGAAACTGACAAGAACAGTAGATCCTCCTCAGTCCCATACACTGTACTTGCTGGGAACAGACGCCAGTGCTATTTGCCCTGTGTATGACAATGGGAGCGCAATAGTGACTCTTCTTACGAGAAAACAACTCTTGCTCGTAGGACCAAAAACTGCATGTGATTCAACTCCATTTAGGACTGGGAAACAAACACTAGCTCGCCTTACAAGAAAAAAACTCTGCTTCTGAGAAAAGGGCACTCTTCTACTCTACTGTTTTTCCTATGGGGTCCGAACAGTGAGCTTGCTCAGAACAAAAGAACTGTGCTTCCTACACACACGGACCATATCTAGTTCAACTCTACTTAGGAAACTGACAGGAACAGTAGCTCCTATTCAGTACAATACACTGTACTTGCTAAGAGCAGATGCGAGTGCTATTTGGTCTGTGTATGGCAATGGGAGCGCAATAGTGATTTTCCTTACCAGAAAACAACTCTTGCTCGTAGGACCAAAAACTGCATGTGATTCAACTCCATTTAGGACTGGTAAACAAACACTAGCTCGCCTTACAAGAAACACTCTCTGCTTTTGAGAAAAGAGCACTCTTCTACTCTACTGTGTTTTCTATGGGGTCCGAACAGTGAGCTTGCTCAGAACAAAAGAACTGTGCTTCCTACACACACGGACCATATCTAGTTCAACTCTGCTTAGGAAACTGACAAGAACAGTAGCTCCTCTTCAGTCCAATACACTGTACTTTCTGGGAACAGACGCGAGTGCTATTTGCACTGTGTATGGCAATGGGAGCGCCATAGTGATTTCCCTTACCAGAAAACAACTCTTGCTCATAGGACCAAAAACTGCATGTGATTCAACTCCATTTAGGACTGGGAAACAAACACTAGCTCGCCTTACAAGAAACACTCTCTGCTTTTGAGAAAAGAGCACTCTTCTATTCTACTGTGTTTTCTATGGGTTTCGAACAGTGAGCTTGCTCAGAACAAAAGAATTGTGCATCCTTCACACACGGGCCATATCTAGTTCAACTCTGCTTAGGAAACTGACAAGAACAGTAGCTCCTCTTCCGTCCAATACACTGTACTTGCTGGGAACAGACTCCAGTGCTATTTGCCCTGTGTATGACAATGGGAGCACAAGTGTGACTCTTCTTACAAGAAAACAACTCTTGCTCATAGGACCAGAAACTGCATGTGATTCAACTCCATTTAGGACTGGCAAACAAACGCTAGCTCGCCTTACAAGTAGCACACTCTGCTTTTGAGGAAGGAGCACTCTTCTACTCTACTGTTTTTCCTTTAGCGCCAGAACAGTAAGATTGCTCAGAACAAAAGAACTGTGCTTCCTACACACATGGCCATATCTAGTTCAATTCTGCTTAGGAAACTGACAAGAACAGTAGATCCTCTTCAGTCCAATACACTGTACTTGCTGGGAACAGACGCGAGTGCTATTTGCCCTGTGTATGACAATGGGAGTGCAATAGTGTCTCTTCTTACCAGAAAACAACTCTTGCTCGTAGGACCAGAAACTGCATGTGATTCAACTCCATTTCTGACTGGGAAACAAACACTAGCTCCCCTTACAAGAAACAGACTCTGCTTTTGAGAAAACAGCACTCTTCTACTCTACTGGGTTTCCTATGGGGTCTGAACAGTGAGCTTGCTCAGAACAAAACAACTGTGCTTCCTACACAAACGAGCCATATCTAGTTCAACTCTGCTTAGGAAACTGACAAGAACAGTAGCTCCTCTTCAGTCCAATACACTGTACTTGCTGCGAACAGATGCGAGTGCTATTTGCACTGTGTATGACAATGGGAGCACAATAGTGACTCTTCTTACCAGAAAACAACTCTTGCTCGTAGGACCAGAAACTGCATGGGATTCAACTCCATTTCTGACTGGGAAACAAACACTAGCTCGCCTTACAAGAAACACACTCTGCTTTTGAGAAAAGAGCACTCTTCTACTCTACTGGGTTTTCTATGGGGTCCGAACAGTGAGCTTGCTCATAACAAAAGAACTGTGCATCCTACACACACGGGCCATATCTAGTTAAACTCTGCTTAGGAACCTGACAAGAACAGTAGCTCCTTTTCAGTCCAGTACACTGTACTTGCTGGGAACAGACGCGAGGGCTATTTGTACTGTGTATGGCAAAAGGAGCGCAATAGTGACTATTCTAACCAGAAAACAACTCTTGCTCATAGGACCAGAAACTGCATTTGTATTTCAACTCCATTTAGGATTGGGAAACAAACGCTAGCTCTCCTTACAAGAAACACACTCTGCTTTTGAGAAAAGAGCACTCTTCTACTCTACTGTGTTTCCTATAGGGCCAGAATAGTGAGCTTTCTCAGAACAAAAGAACTGTGCTTCCTACACTCACGGCCATATCTAGTTCAATTCTGCTTAGGAAACTGCCAAGAACAGTAGCTCCTCTTCAGTCCAATACACTGTACTTGCTGGGAACAGATGCGCGTGCTATTTGCAATGTGTATGGCAATAGGAGGACAATAGTGACTCTTCTTACCAGAAAACAACTCTTGTTCGTAGGACCAGAAACTGCATGTGTATTTCAACTCCATTTAGGAGTGGGAAACAAATGCTAGCTCGCCTTACAAGAAACACACTCTGCTTTTGAGAAAAGAGCTCTCTTCTACTCTACTGTTTTTCCTATGGGGTTCGAACATTGAGCTTGCTCAGAACAAAAGAACTGTGCTTCCTACACACACGGGCCATATCTAGTCAACTCTGATTAGGAAACTTATGAGAACAGTAGCTCCTCTTCAGTCCAATACACTGTACATGCTGGGAACAGACGCGAGTGCTATTTGCACTGTGTATGGCAATGGATGCACAATAGTGACTTCTTACCAGAAAACAACTCTTGCTCTTAGGACCTGAAACTGCATTTGATTCAATCCACTTAGGACTGGGAAACAAACGCTAGCTCGCCTTACAAGAAACACGCTCTGCTTTTGAGAATAGGGCACACAACTACTCTACTGTGTTTCCTATGGGGTCCAAACAGTGAGCTTGCTCAGAACAAAAGAACTGTGCTTCCTACACACGGGTCATATCTAGTTCAACTCTGCTTAGGAAACTGACAAGAACAGTAGCTCTACTTCAGCCCAATACACTGTTATTGCTGGGAACAGACGTGAGTGCTATTTGCACTGTGTATGGCAATGGGAGCACAATAGTGACTTTCCTTACCAGAAAAAACTCTTGCTTGTATGACCAGAAACTGCATTTGTATTTCAACTCCATTTTGGACTGGGAAACAATTGCTAGCACGCCTTACAAGAAACACACTCTGCTTTTGAGGAAAGAGCATTCTTCTACTCTACTGTGTTTCCTATAGGGCCAGAACAGTGAGCTGGCTGAGAACAAAAAAACTGTGCTTCCGACACACACGGCCATATCTAGTTCAACTCTGCTTAGGAACCTGACAAGAACAGTAGGTCCTCTTCAGTCCAATACACTGTACATGCTGGGAACAGACGCCAGTGCTATTTGCCCTGTGTATGGCAAAGGGAGCACAATAGTGACTCTTCTAACCAGAAAACAACTCTTGCTCGTAGGACCAGAAACTGCATGTTTATTTCAACTCCATTTAGGACTGGGAAACAAAAGCTAGCTCTCCTTACAAGAAAGGTACTCTGCTTTTGAGAAAAGACCACTCTTCTACTCTACTGTGTTTCCTATAGGGCCAGAACAGTGAGCTTGCTCAGAACATAAGAACTGTGCTTCCTACACACATGGCCATATCTAGTTCAACTCTGCTTATGAAACTGACAAGAACAGTAGATCCTCTTCAGTCCAATACACTGTACTTGCTGGGAACAGACTCCAGTGCTATTTGCCCTGTGTATGACAACGGGAGCACAAGTGTGACTCTTCTTACCAGAAAACAACTCTTGCTCGTAGGCCCAGAAACTGCATGTGATTCAACTCCATTTAGGACTGGGAAACAAACGCTAGCTTGCCTCACAAGAAACACACTCTGCTTCTGAGAAAAGGGCACTCTTCTACTCTACTGTGTTTCCTATGGGGTCTGAACAGTGAGCTTGCTCAGAACAAAAGAACTGTGCTTCCTACACACACGGCCATATCTACTTCAATTCTGTTTAGGAAACTGACAAGAACAGTAGATCCTCTTCAGTCCAATACACTGTACATGCTGGGAACAGATGCCAGTGCTATTTGCCCTGTGTATGAAAATGGGAGCGCAATAGTGACTCTTCTTACCAGAAAACAACTCTTGTTCGTAGGACCGCAAACTGCATGGGATTCAACTCCATTTAGGACTGGTAAACAAACACTAGCTCGCCTTACAAGAAACACGTTCTGCTTTTGAAAAAAGAGCACTCTTCTACTCTACTGTTTTTCCTATAGGGCCAGAACAGTGAGCTTGCTAGAACAAAAGAACTGTGCTTCCAACACACACGGGCAAAATCTAGTTCAACTCTGCTTAGGAAACTGACAGGAACAGTAGCTCCTCTTCAGTCCCATACACTGTACTTGCTGGGAACAGACGCGAATGCTATTTGGACTGTGAACAGCAATGGGAGCACAATAGTGATTCTTCTTACCAGAAAACAACTCTTGCTCTAAGGACCAGAAACTGCATGTTATTCAACTCCATTTAGGACTGGGAAACAAACACTAGCTCGCCTTACAAGAAACACGCTCTGCTTTTGAGAAAAGTGCACACATCTACTCTACTGTGTTTCCTATGGGGTACGAACAGTGTGCTTGCTCAGAACAAAAGAACTGTGCTTCCTACACACAAGTGCCATATCTAGTTCAACTCTGCTTAGGAAACTGACAAGAACAGTAGCTCCACTTCAGTCCAATACACTGTACTTGCTGGTAACAGACGCCAGTGCTATTTGCACTGTGTATGACAATGGGAGCGCAATAGTGACTCTTCTTACCACAAAAAATTCTTGCTTGTAGGAACAGAAACTGCATGTGATTCAACTCCATTTAGGACTGGGAAACAAATGCTAGCTCGCCTTACAAGAAACACACTCTGCTTTTGAGAAAAGAGCACTCTTCTACTCTACTGTGTTTCCTATAGGGCCAGAATAGTGAGCATGCTCAGAACAAAAGAACTGTGCTTCCTACACACACGGGCCATATCTACTTCAATTCTGCTTAGGAAACTGACAAGAGCAGTAGAACCTCTTCAGTCTAATACACTGTACATGCTGGGAACATAGGACAGTGCTATTTGCCCTGTGTATGACAATGGGAGTTCAATAGTGACTCTTCTTACCAGAAAACAACTGTTGCTCGTAGGACCAGAAACTGCATGTGATTAATCTCCATTTAGGACTGGAAAACAAATGCTAGCTCGCCTTACAAGAAACACACTTTGCTTTTGAGAAAAAAGCACTCTTCTACTCTACTGTATTTTCTATGGGGTCCGAACAGTGATCTTGCTCAGAACAAAAGAACTGTGCTTCCTACACACACAGGCCATATCTAGTTCAACTCTGCTTAGGAAACTGACAAGAACAGTAGCTCCTCTTCAGTCCAATACACTGTACTTGCTGGAACAGACGCGAGGGATATTTGCACTGTGTATGGCAAAGGGAGCACAATGGTGACTCTTCTTACCAGAAAACAACTCTTGCTCATAGGACCAAAAACTGCATTTGATTCAAATCCATTTAGGACTGAGAAACAAACGCTAGCTCACCTTACAAAAAACACACTCTGCTTTTGAGAAAAGAGCACTTTTCTACTCTACTTTGTTTCCTAGAGGGCCAGAACAGTGAGCTTGCTCAGAACAAAAGAACTGTGCTTCCTACACTTACGGGCCATATCTAGTTCAACTCTTCTTAGGAACCTGCCAAGAACAGTAGATCCTCTTCAGTCAAATACACTTTACTTGCTGGGAACAGACGCGAGTGCTATTTGCACTGTGTATGGCAATGGGAGCGCAAAAGTGACTTTCCTTACCAGAAAACAACTCTTGCTTTTAGGACCAGAAATGCATGTGACTCAACTCCATTTAAGACTGGGAAATAAACGCTAGCTCGCCTTACAAGAAACACGCTCTGCTTTTGAGAACAGAGCACTATTCTACTCTACTGGGTTTCCTATGCGTTCCAAACAGTGATCTTGCTCAGAACAAAAGAACTGTGCTTCCTACACACACGGGTCATATCTAGTTCAACTCTGCTTAGGAAACTGACAAGAACAGTAGCTCCTCTTCAGTCCAATACACTGTACTTGCTGGGAACAGACGCCAGTGCTATTTGCACTGTGTATGGCAATGGGAGCGCAATAGTGACTTTCCTTACCAGAAAACAACTCTTGCTCGTAGGACCAGAAACTGCATGTGATTCAACTCCATTTAGGACTGGGAAACAAATGCTAGCTCACCTTACAAGAAACACACTCTGCTTTTGAGAAAAGAGCACTCTTCTACTCTACTGTGTTTCCTATGGGGTTCGAACGGTGTGCTTGCTCAGAACAAAAGAACTGTGCTTCAAACACACACGGGCCATATCTAGTTCAACTCTGCTTAAAAAACTGACAATAACAGTAGCTCCCCTTCAGACCAATACACTGTACTTGCGTTAAACAAACGCGAGTGCTATTTGTACTGTGTATGGCAATGGGAGCGCAATAGTGACTCTTCTTACCAGAAAACAACTCTTGCTCATAGGACCAGAAACTGCATTTGATTCAACTCCATTTAGGACTGAGAAACAAACGCTAGCTCACCTTACAAGAAACACACTCTGCTTTTGAGAATAGGGCACACATCTACTCTACTGTGTTTCCTATGGGGTCTAAACAGTGAGCTTGCTCATAACAAAAGAACTGTGCTTCCTACACACACGGGTCATATCTAGTTCAACTCTGCTTAAGAAACTGACAAGAACAGTACCTCCTCTTCAGTCCAATACACTGTACTTGCTGGGAACAGACGCGAGTGCTATTTGCACTGTGTATGGCAATGGGAGCGCAATAGTGACTCTTCTTACCAGAAAAAAACTCTTGCTTGTAGGACCAGAAACTGCATGTGATTCAACTCCATCTAGGACTGGGAAACAAACGCTAGCTCTCCTTACAAGAAACACACTCTGCTTTTGAGAAAAGAGCACTCTTCTACTCTTCTGTGTTTCCTATAGGGCCAGAACAGTGAACTTGCTCAGAACAAAAGAACTGTGATTCCTATCACAGGGGCCATATCCAGTTAAACTCTACTTAGGAAACTGACAAGAACAGTAGCTCCTCTTCAGTCCAATACTCTGTACATGCTGGGAACAGACGCCATTGCTAATTGCACTGTGTATGGCAATGGGAGCTCAATAGTGACTCTTCTTACCAGAAAAAAACTCTTGCTCGTAGGACCAGAAACTGCATGGGATTCAACTCCATTTGGGACTGGGAAACAAACGCTAGCTCGCCTTACAAGTAACACACTCTGCTTTTGAGAAAAGAGCACTCTTCTACTCTACTGTGTTTCCTATAGGGCCAGAACAGTGAGCTTGCTCAGAACAAAAGAACTGTACTTCCTACACACACGGGCCATATCTAGTTCAACTCTGCTTAGGAAACTTAGAAGAAAAGTAGCTCTTCTTCAGTCCAATACACTGTACATGCTGGGAACAGACGCGAGTGCAATTTGCACTGTATACGGCAATGAGAGCACAATAGTGACATTCCACCCCAGAAAACAACTCTTGCTCATAGGACCAAAAACTGCATGTGATTCAACTCCATTTAGAACTGGGAAATAAATGCTAGCTCGCCTTACAAGAAACACACTCTGCTTTTGAGAAAAGAGCACTCTCCTACTCTACTGTGTTTCCTATAGGGCCACAACAGTGATATTGCTCAGAACAAAAGAACTGTGCTTCCTACACACACGGGCCATATCTAGTTCAACTCTGCTTAGGAAACTGAAAAGAACAGTAGATCCTCTTCAGTCCAATACACTGTACTTGCTGGGAACAGACGCCAGTGCTATTTGCAGTGTGTATGGCAATGGGAGCGCAATAGTGACTCTTCTTACCAGAAAAAGCTCTTGCTCATAGGACCAGAAACTGCATGGGATTCAACTCCATTTCTGACTGGGAAACAAACACTAGCTCGCCTTTCAAGAAACACACTCTGCTTTTGATAAAAGGGCACTCTTCTTCTCTACTGTGTTTCCTATGGGTCCGAACAGTGAGCTTGCTCAGAACAAAAGAACTGTGTTTCCTACACACACGGGCCATATCTGGTTCAACTCTGCTTAGGAAACTGACAAGAACAGTAGCTCCTCTTCAGTCCAATACACTGTACTTGCTGGGAACAGACGCGAGGGCTATTTGTACTGTGTATGGCAAAAGGAGCGCAATAGTGACTATTCTAACCAGAAAACAACTCCTGCTCGTAGGACCAGAAACTGCATGTGTAATTCAACTCCATTTAGGACTGGGAAACAAATGCTAGCTCGCCTTACAAGAAACACACTCTGCTTTTGAGAAAAGAGCTCTCTTCTACTCTACTGTGTTTCCTATGGGGTTCGAACAGTGAGCTTGCTCAGAACAAAAGAACTGTGCTTCCTACACACACGGGCCATATCTAGTTCAACTCTGATTAGGAAACTTACGAGAACATTAGGTCCTCTTCAGTCCAATACACTGTACTTGCTGGGAACAGATGTGCGTGCTATTTGCAATGTGTATGGCAATGGGAGCGCAATAGTGACTTTCCTTACCAGAAAGCAACTCTTGCTCATAGGACCAAAAACTGCATGTGGTTCAACTCCATTTAGGACTGGGAAACAAACGCTAGCTCGCCTTACAAGTAGCACACTCTGCTTTTGAGGAAGGAGCACTCATCTACTCTACTGTTTTTCCTTTAGCGCGAGAACAGTGAGCTTGCTCAGAACAAAAGAACTGTGCTTCCTACACACACGAGCCATATCAGGTTCAACTCTGCTTAGGAAACTGACAAGAACAGTAGCTCCTCTTCAGTCCAATACACTGTACTTGCTGGGAACAGATGCGAGTGCTATTTGCACTGTGAATGACAATGGAAGCGCAATAGTGACTCTTCTTACCAGAAAACAACTCTTGCTCATAGGACCAGAAACTGCATGGGATTCAACTCCATTTCTGACTGGGAAACAAACACTAGCTCGCCTTACAAGAAACATACTCTGCTTTTGAGAAAAGAGCACTCTTCTACTCTACTGTGTTTTCTATGGGGTCCGAACAGTTTGCTTGCTCAGAACAAAAGAACTGTGCATCCTACACACGGGCCATATTTAGTTCAACTCTGCTTAGGAACCTGACAAGAACAGTAGCTCCTCTTCAGACCAATACACTGTACTTGCCGGGAACAGACGCAAGTGCTATTTGTACTGTGTATGGCAATGGAAGCGCAATAGTGACTCTTCTTACCAGAAAACAACTCTTGGTCGTACGACCAAAAACTGCATGTGACTCAACTCCATTTAGGACTGGGAAACAAACACTAGTTCACCTTACAAGAAACACACTCTGCTTCAGAGAAGAGAGCACTCTTCTACTCTACTGTGTTTCCTATAGGACCAGAACAGTGAGCTTGCTCAGAACAAAAGAACTGTGCTTTCTACACACACGGGCCATATCTAGTTCAACTCTGCTTAGGAAACTGACAAGAACAGTAACTCCTCTTCAGTACAATACACTGTACTTGCTGGGAACAGACGCGAGTACTATTTGCACTGTGTATGGCAATGGGAGCACAACAGTGACTTTCCTTACCAGAAAACAATTCTTATTCGTAGGACCAGAAACTGCATGTGATTCAACTCCATTTCGACTGGGAAACAAACGCTAGCTTACCTTACAAGAAACACACTCTGCTTTTGAGAAAAGAGCACTCTTCTACTCTACTGTGTTTCCTATGGGGTCCGAACAGTGAGCTTGCTCAGAACAAAAGTACTGTGCTTCCTACACACACGGCCATATCTAGTTCAATTCTGCTTAGGAACCTTACAAGAACAGTAGATCCTCTTCAGTCCAATACACTGTACATGCTGGGAACCGACGCCAGTGCTATTTGCCCTGTGTATGACAATGGGAGCGCAATAGTGACTCTTCTTACCAGAAAACAACTCTTGCATGTAGGACCAGAAACTTCATGTGATTCATCTCCATTTAGGACTGGGAAAGAAATGCTAGCTCGCCTTACAAGAAACACACTCTTCTTTTGAGAAAAGGGCACTCTTCTACTCTCCTCAGTTTCCTATGGTGTCAGAACAGTGAGCTTGCTCAGAACAAAAGAACTGTGCTTCCTACACACTCGGGCCATATCTAGTTCAACTCTGCTTAGGAAATTGACAAGAGCAGTAGCTCCTCTTCAGTCCAATACACTGTACATGCTGGGAACAGATGCCAGTGCTATTTGCCCTGTTTATGACAATGGGAGCGCAACAGTGACTCTTCTTACCAGAAAACAACTCTTGCTCGTAGAACCTTAAACTGAATGTAATTCAACTCCATTTAGAACTGGGAAACAAACGCTAGATCGCCTTACAAGAGACATACTCTGCTTTTGAGAAACGACCACTCTTCTAATCTACTGTGTTTCCTATGGGGTCCGAACAGTGAGCTTCCTCAGAACAAAAGAACTGTGCTTCCTACACACACGGCCATATCTGGTTCAATTCTGCTTAGGAACCTTACAAGAACAGTAGATCCTCTTCAGTCCAATACACTGTACATGCTGGGAAACGACGCCAGTGCTATTTGCCCTGTGTATGACAATGGGAGCGCAATAGTGACTCTTCTTACCAGAAAACAACTCTTGAATATAGGACCAGAAACTTCATGTGATTCATCTCCATTTAGGACTGGGAAAGAAATGCTAGCTCGCCTTACAAGAAACACACTCTTCTTTTGAGAAAAGGGCACTCTTCTACTCTACTCTGTTTCCTATGGTGTCAGAACAGTGAGCTTGCTCAGAACAAAAGAACTGTGCTTCCTACACACACGGGCCATATCTAGTTCAACTCTGCTTAGGAAATTGTCAAGAGCAGTAGCTCCTCTTCAGTCCAATACACTGTACATGCTGGGAACAAATGCCAGTGCTATTTGCCCTGTTTATGACAATGGGAGCACAACAGTGAATCTTCTCTACCAGAAAACAACTCTTGCTCGTAGAACCTTAAACTGAATGTAATTCAACTCCATTTAGAACTGGGAAACAAACGCTAGATCGTCTTACAAGAGACATACTCTGCTTTTGAGAAACGAGCACTCTTCTACTCTACTGTGTTTCCTATGGCGTCTGAACAGTGAGCTTGCTCAGAAGAAAAGAACTGTGCTTCCTACACACACGGGCCATATCTAGTTAAATTCTGCTTAGGAAACTCACAAGAACAGTAGCTCCTATTCAGTCCAATACACTGTACTGGCTGTGAACAGATGCGAGTGCTATTTGCACTGTGTATGGCAATGGGAGCGCAATAGTGACTTTCCTTACCAAAAAACAACTTTTGCTCATAGGACCAGAAACTGCATGTGATTCAACTCCATTTAGGACTGGGAAACATATGCTAGGTTGCCTTACAAGAAACACAGTCTGCTTTTGAGAAAAGAGCACTCTTCTACTCTACTGTTTTTCCTATAGGGCCAGAACAGTGAGCTAGCTCAGAACAAAAGAACTGTGCTTCTTACACACATGGGCCATATCTAGTTCAACTCTGCTTAGGAAACTGAGAAGAACAGTAGCTCCTATTCAGTCCAATACACTGTACTTGCTGGGAACAGACGCGAGTGCTATTTGCACTGTGTATGGCAATGAGAGCTCATTAGTGACTCTTCTTACCAGAAAAAAACTCTTGCTCATAGGACCAGAAACTGCATGGGATTCAACTCCATTTCTGACTGGGAAAGAAACACTAGCTCACCTTTTTAGAAACACACTCTGCTTTTGAGAAAAGAGCACTCTTCTACTCTACCGTGTTTCCTATGGGGTCCGAACAGTGAGCTTGCTCAGAACAAAAGAACTGTGCTTCCTACACACACGATCCATATCTAGTTCAATTCTGCTTAGGAAACTGACAAGAACAGTAGCTCCTCTTCACTCCAATACACTGTACTTGCTGGGAACAGACGCGAGTGCTATTTGCACTGTGTATGGCAATGGGAGCACAATAGTGACTTTCCTTACCAGAAAACAACTCATGCTCGTCGGACCGAAAACTGCATGTGATTCAACTCCATTTAGAACTGGGAAATAAAAGCTAGCTTGTCTTACATGAAACACACTCTGCTTTTGAGAGAAGAGAACTCTTCTACTCTACTGTGTATCTTACAGGGCCAGAACAGTGAGCTTGCTCAGAACAAAAGAACTGTGCTTCCTGCACACACGGGTTATATCTAATTCAATTCTGCTTAGGAAACTGACAAGAACAGTAGATCCTCTTCAGTCAAATACACTGTACATAATGGGAACAGAAGCCAGTGCTATTTGCCCTGTGTATGACAATGGGAGCGCAATAGTGACTCTTCTTACCAGAAAACAACTCTAGCACATAGGACCAGAAACTGCATGGGATTGAACTCCATTTAGGACTGGGAAACAAACGCTAGCTCGACTTACAAGAAACACATACTGCTTTTGAGAAAAGTGCACTCTTCTACTCTGCTGTGTTTCCTATGGGGTCCGAACAGAGAGCTTGCTCAGAACAAAAGAACTGTGCTTCCTATACACGGGCCATATCTAGTTCAACTCTGCTTAGGAAACTGACAAGAACAGTAGCTCCTCTTCAGTTCAATAACTGTACTTACTAGGAACAGACGCGAGTGCTATTTGCACTGTGTATGGCAATGGGAGCAAAACAGTGACTCTTCTTACCAGAAAACAACTCTTGCTCGTAGGACCAGAAACTGCATGTGATTCAACTCCATTTAGGACTGGGAAACAAACGTTATCTCGCCTCACTAGAAACACACTCTGCTTTTGAGAAAAGAGCACTCTTCTACTCTACTGTGTTTCCTAAGAGGTCCGAACAGTGAGTTTGCTCAGAACAAAAGAACTGTGCTTCTTACACACACGGCCATATCTAGTTCAACTCTGGTTAGGAAACTGACAAGAACAGTAGCTCCGCTTCAGTCCAATACACTGTACTTGCTGGGAACAGACGCGAGTGCTATTTGTACTGGGTATGGCAATGGGAGCGCAATAGTGACTTTCCTTACCAGAAAACAACTCTTCCTCGTGGGACCAAAAACTGCATGAGATTCAACTCCATTTAGAACTGGGAAATAAACGCTAGCTTGCCTTACAAGAAACACCCTCTGCTTTTGAGAAAAGAGCACTCTTCTACTCTACTGTGTTTCCTATTGGGTCCGAACAGTGAGGTGGCTCAGAACAAAATAACTGTGCTTCCTACACACACGGCCATATCTAGTTCAACTCTGATTAGGAAACTGACAAGAACAGTAGCTCCTATCAGTCCAATACACTGTACTTGCTGGGAACAGATGCAAGTGCTATTTGCAC
This sequence comes from Peromyscus eremicus, assembly GCF_949786415.1. NCBI lineage: Eukaryota > Metazoa > Chordata > Mammalia > Rodentia > Cricetidae > Peromyscus > Peromyscus eremicus. The sequence goes on from NW_026734640.1 coordinate 218,283, forward strand.
TGTGTATGGCAATGGGAGTGCAATAGTGACTTTCCTTACCAGAAAACAACTCTTGCTCCTAGTACCCGAAACTGCATGTGATTCAACTCCATTTAAGACTGGGAAACAAACGCCAGCTCGCCTTACATAAACACACTCTGCTTTTGAGAAAAGAGCACTCTTCTACTCTACAGTGTTTCCTATGGGGTCCAAACAGTGAGCTTGCTCAGAACAAAAGAACTGTGCTTCCTACACACACTGGCCATATCTAGTTCAACTCTGATTAGGAAACTGACAAGAACAGTAGCTCCTGTCAGTCCAATATACTGTACTTGCTGGGAACAGATGCAAGTGCTATTTGCACTGTGTATGGCAATGGGAGCGCAATAGTGACACTTCTTACCAGAAAACAACTCTTGCTCGTAGGACCAGAAACTGCATGGGATTCAACTCCATTTCTGACTGGGATACAAACACTAGCTCGCCTTTCAAGAAACACACTCTGCTTTTGAGAAAAGAGCAGTCTTCTACTCTACTGTGTTTCCTATGGGGTCCAAACAGTGAGCTTGCTCAGAACAAAAGAACTGTGCTTCCTACACACGGGCCATATCTAGTTCAATTCTGCTTAGGAAACTGACAAAAACAGTAGCTCCTATTCAGTCCAATACACTGTACTTGCTGGGAACAGACGCGAGTACTTTTTGCACTGGGTACGGCAATGGGAGCTCAATAGTGACTCTTCTTACCAGAAAACAACTCTTGCTCATAGGACCAGAAACTGCATGAGATTCAACTCCATTTCTTACTGGGAAACAAACGCTAGCTCGCCTTTCAAGAAACACACTCTGCTTTTGAGAAAAGAGAACTCTTCTACTCTACTGTGTTTCCTATGGGGTCTGAACAGTGAGCTTGCTCTGAACAAAAGAACTGTGCGTCCTACACACACGGGCCATATCTAGTTCAATTCTGCTTGGAAACTGACAAGAACAGTAGCTCCTCTTCAGTTCAATACACTGTACTTGCTGGGAACACACGCGAGTGCTATTTGCACTGTATATGGCAATGGGAGCACAATAGTGACATTCATTACCAGAAAACAACTCTTGCTCGTAGGACCAGAAACTGCATATGGTTCAACTCCATTTAGGACTGGGAAACAAACGCTAGCTCGCCTTACAAGAAACACACTCTGCTTTTGAGACAAGAGCAGTCTTCTACTATACTGTGTATACTATGGGGTCCGAACAGAGAGCTTGCTCAGAACAAAAGAACTGTGCTTCCTACACACACGGGCCATATCTAGTTCAACTCTGCTTAGGAAACTGACAAGAACAGTAGCTCCTCTTCAGTCCAATACACTGTACTTGCGGGGAACAGACGCGAGTGCTATTTGCACTGTGTATGGCATTGGAGCACAATAGTGACTTGTCTTACCAGAAAACAACTCTTGCTCGTAGGACAACAAACTGCATGTGACTCAACTCCATTTAGGACTGGGAAACAAACGCTAGCTCGCCTTACATGAAACACACTCTGCTTTTGAGAAAAGAGCACTCTTCTACTCTACTGTGTTTCCTATGTGTTCCGAACAGTGAGCTTGCTCAGAACAAAAAAACTATACTTCCTACTCACACGGCCATATCTAGTTCAAGTCTGCTTAGGAACCTGACAAGAACAGTATATCCTCTTCAGTCCAATACACTGTACTTGCTGGGAACAGACGCCAGTGCTATTTGTCCTGTGTATGGCAATGGCAGCACAATAGTGACTCTTCTTACCAGAAAACAACTCTTGTTCGTAGGACCAGAAACTGCATGTGATTCAACTCCATTTAGGACTGGAAAACAAAGTCTAGCTCGCTTTACAAGAAACACACTCTGCTTTTGAGAAAAGAGCACTCTTCTACTCTACTGTATTTCCTATAGGGCCAGAACAGTGAGCTTGCTCGGAACAAAAGAACTGTGCTTCCTACACACACGGACCATATCTAGTTCAACTCTGCTTAGGAAACTGAGAAGAACAGTAGCTCCTATTCAGTCCAATACACTGTACTTGCTGGGAACAGATGGGAGGGCTATTTGCACTGTGAATGGCAATGGGAGCGCAATAGTGACTTTCCTTACCAGAAAACAACTCTTGCTCGTAGGACCAGAAACTGCATGTGATTCCACTCCATTTAGGACTGGGAAACAAACGGTAGCTTGCCTTACAAGAAACACACTCTGCTTTAGAGAAAAGAGCACGCTTCTACTCTACTGTGTTTCCTATGGGTTCCGAACAGTGAGCTTGCTCAGAACAAAAGAACTGTGCTTCCTACATACACGGACCATATCTAGTTCAACTCTGCTTAGTAAACTGACAAGAAGAGTAGCTCCTATTCAGTCCAATACACTGTACATGCTGGGAAAAGATGCGAGTGCTATTTGCCTTGTGAAAGACAATGGGAGCGCAATAGTGACTTTCCTTACCATAAAACAACTCTTGTTCTTAGGACCAGAAACTGCATGTGATTCAACTCCATTTAGGACTAGGAAAAAAACGATAGCTCGCCTTACAAAAACACACTCTGCTTTTGAGAAAAGAGCTCTCTTCTACTCTACTGTGTTTCCTATGGTGTCCGAACAGTGAGCTTGCTCAGAACAAAAGAACTGTGATTCCTACACACACGGCCATATCTAGTTCAATTCTGCTTAGGAACCTGACAAGAACAGTAGATTCTCTTCAGTCCAATACAGTGTACTTGCTGGGAAGAGACGCCAGTGCTATTTGTCCTGTATATGTCAATGGCAGCACAATAGTGACTCTTCTTACCATAAAACAACTCTTGCTCATAGGACCAGAAACTGCATGTGATTCAACTCCATTTAGGACTGGCAAACAAACGCTAGCTCGCCTTACAAGAAACACACTCTGCTTTTGATAAAAGAGCACTCTTCTACTCTACTGTGTTTCCTACGTGTTCCGAACAGTGAGCTTGCTCAGAAAAAAAAACTGTACTTCCTACTCACACGGCCATATCTAGTTCAACTCTGCTTAGTAAACTGACAAGAACAGTAGCTCCTATTCAGTCCAATACACTGCACTTGCTGGGAAAAGACGCGAGTGCTATTTGCCTTGTGTAGGGCAATGGGAGCGCAATAGTGACTTTTTTTTTACCAGAAAACAATTCTTGTTCATAGGAACAGAAACTGCATGTGATTCAACTCCATTTAGGACTACGAAACAAAGGCTAGCTCGCCTTACAAAAACACACTCTGCTTTTGAGAAAAGAGCACTCTTCTACTCTACTGTGTTTCCTATAGGGCCAGAAGAGTGAACTTGCTCAGAACATAAGAACTGTGCTTCCTACACACACGGCCATATCTAGTTCAATTCTGCTTATGAAACCTGACAAGAACAGTAGATCCTCTTCAGTCCAGTACACTGTACTTGCTGGGAAGAGACGCCAGTGCTATTTGTCCTGTGTATGGCAATGGCAGCGCAATAGTGACTCTTCTTACCAGAAAACAACTCTTGCTCGTAGGACCATAAACTGCATGGGATTCAACTCCATTTAGTACTGGGTAACACACGCTATCTCGCCTTACAAGAAACACACTCTGCTTTTGAGAAAAGAGCATGCTTCTACTCTACTGTGTTTCCTATGGGTTCCGAACAGTGAGCTTGCTCAGAACAAAAGAACTGTGCTTCCTACACACTCGGGCCATATCTAGTTCAACTCTGCTTAGGAAACTGACAAGAACAGTAGCTGCTCTTCAGTCCAATACACTGTACTTGCTGGGAATAGACGCGAGTGCTATTTGCACTGTGTATGGCAATGGGAGCACAATAGTGACTCTTCTTACCAGAAAACAACTCTTGCTCGTAGGACCACAAACTGCATGGGATTCAACTCCATTTCTGACTGGGAAACAAACACTAGCTCGCCTTTCTAGAAACACAATCAAATTTTGAGAAGAGAGCACTCATCTACTCTACTGTGTTTCGTATGATGTCCGCACAGTGATCTTTCTCAGAACAAAAGAAGTGTGCTTCCTACACACATTAGCCATATCTGGTTCAACTCCTCTTAGGAAAATGACAAGAACAGTAGCTCCTCTTCAGTCCAATACACTGTACTTGCTGGAAACAGACGCGACTGCTATTTGCACTGTGTATGGCAAAGGGAGCACAATAGTGACTTTCCTTAAGAGAAAACAACTCTTACTGGTAGGACCAAAAACTGCATGTGATTCAACTCCATTTAGGACTGGAAACAAACGCTAGCTCGCCTACAAGAAAAACACTCTGCTTTTGAGAAAAGAGCACTCTTCTACTCTACTGTGTTTCCTATAGGGCCAGAACAGAGAGCTTGCTCAGAACAAAAGAACTGTGCTTCCTATATACACGGCCATAACTAGTTCAATTCTGCTTAGGAACCTGACAAGAACAGTAGGTTCTATTCAGTCCAATACACCGTACATGCTGGGAACCGACGCCAGTGCTATTTGCCCTGTGTATGACAATGGGAGCGCAATAGTGACTCTTCTTACCAGAAAACAACTCTTGCTCGTAGGACCAGAAACTGCATGTGATTCATCTCCATTTAGGACTGGCAAACAAACGCTTGCTCGCCTTACAAGAAACACACTCTGCTTTTGAGAAAAGGGCACTCTTCTACTCTATTGTGTTTCCTACAGGGTCCGAACTGTGAGCTTGCTCAGAACAAAAGACCTGTGCTTCCTACACACACGGGCCATATCTAGTTCAACTCTGCTTTGGAAACTGACAAGAACAGTAGCTGCTCTTCAGTCCAATACACAGTACTTGCTGGGAAAAGACGCGAATGCTATTTGCCTTGTGTAGGGCAATGGGAGCACAATAGTGACTTTCCTTACCAGAAAACAACTCTTGTTCGTAGGACCAGAAACTGCATGTGATTCAACTCCATTTAGGACTAGGAAACAAACGCTAGCTCGCCTTACAAAAACACACTCTGCTTTTGAGAAAAGAGCACTCTTCTACTCTACTGTGTTTCCTATGGTGTCTGAACAGTGAGCTTGGTCAGAACAAAAGAACTGTGCTTCCTACACACACGACAATATCTAGTTTAATTCTGCTTAGGAACCTGACAAGAACAGTAGATCCTCTTCAATCCAATACACTGTACTTGCTGGGAACAGACGCCAGTGCTATTTGTCCTGTGTATGGCAATGGCAGCGCAATAGTGACTCTTCTTACCATAAAACATCTCTTGCTCGTAGGACCAGAAACTGAATGTGATTCAACTCCATTTAGGACTGGGAAACAAATGCTAACTCGCCTTACAAGAAACACACTCTGCTTTAGAGAAAAGAGCACTCTTCTACTCTACTGTGCTTCCTATGAGTTCCGAACAGTGAGCTTGCTCAGAACAAAAGAACTGTGCTTCCTACACACACGGGCTATATCTAGTTCAACTCTGCTTAGGAAACTGAGAAGAACAGTAGCTCCTCTTCAGTCCAATACTCTGTACTTGCTGGGAGCAGACACGAGTGCTATTTGTCCTGTGCATGGCAATGGCAGTGCAATAGTGACTCTTCTTACCATAAAACAACTCTTGCTCGTAGGACCAGAAACTGCATGTGATTCAACTCCATTTAGGACTGGGAAACAAACGCTAGCTCGCCTTACAAAAAACACACTCTGCTTTAGAGAAAAGAGCACTCTTCTACTCTACTGTGTTTCCTATGAGGTCCAAACAGTGAGCTTGCTCAGAACAAAAGAACTGTGCTTCCTACACACACGGGCCATATCTAGTTCAACTCTGCTTAGGAAACTGACAAGAACAGTAGCTCCTCTTCAGTCCAATACACTGTACTTGCGGGGAACAGACGCGAGTGCTATTTGCACTGTGTATGGCAATTGGAGCACAATAGTGACTTGTCTTACCAGAAAACATCTCTTGCTCGTAGGACAAAAAACTGCATGTGACTCAACTCCATTTAGGACTGGGAAACAAACACTAGCTCGACTTCCAAGAAGCACTCTCTGCTTTTGTGAAAAGAGCACTCTTCTACTCTACTGTTTTTCCTATGTGTTCCGAACAGTGAGCTTGCTCAGAACAAAAAAACTGTGCTTCCTACACACACGGGCCATATCTAATTCAATTCTACTTAGGAACCTGACAAGAACAGTAGAACCTCTTCAGTCCAATACACTGTACATGCTGGGAACAGACGCCAGTGCTATTTGCCCAGTGTATGACAATGGGAGCGCAATAGTGACTCTTCTTACCAGAAAACAACTCTTGTTCGTAGGACATGAAACTGCATGTGATTCAACTCGATTTAGGACTGGGAAAGAAACGCTAGCTCGCCTTACAAGAAACACACTCTGCTTTTGAGAAAAGAGCACTATTCTACTCTACTGTGTTTCCTATAGGGCCAGAACAGTGAACTTGCTCAGAACAAAAGAACTGTGCTTCCTACACACAGGGGACATATCTAGTTCAACTCTGCTTAGGAATTTGACAAGAACAGGAGCTGCTATTCAGTCCAATACTCTGTACATGCAGGGAACAGACGCCAGTGCTATTTGCACTGTGTATGGCAATGGGAGCGCAATAGTGACTCTTCTTACCAGAAAAAAACTTTTGCTCGTAGGACCAGAAACTGCACGGGATTCAATTCCATTTCTGACTGGGAAACAAACACTAGCTCGCCTTTCAAGAAACGCACTCTGCTTTTGAGAAAAGAGCACTCTTCTACTCTACAGAGTTTCCTATGGGGTCCGAACAGTGAGCTTGCTAAGAACAAATGAACTGTGCTTCCTACACACACGGGCCATATCTAGTTATACTCTGCTTAGAAAACTGACAAGAACAGTAGCTGCTCTTCAGTCCAATACACCGTACTTGCTGGGAACAGACGCCAGTGCTATTTGCATTGTGTATGACATTGGGAGCGCAATAGTGACTCTTCTTACCAGAAAAAAACTCTTGCTCGTAGGACCAGAAACGGCATGGGATTCAACTCCATTTTTGACTGGGAAGCAAACACTAGCTCGCCTTTCAAGAAACACAATTTAATTTTGAGAAAAGAGCACTCATCTACTCTACTGTGTTTCCTATGGTGTCCGCACAGTGTGCTTTCTCAGAACAAAAGAACTGTGCTTCCTACACACACGAGCCATATCTAGTTCAACTCCTTTTAGGAAAATGACAAGAAGAGTAGCTTCTCTTCAGTCCAATACACTGTACTTGCTGGGAACAGACGCGAGTGCTATTTGTACTATGTATGGCAATGGGAGCGCAATAGTGACTTTCCTTACCAGAAAAGAACTCTTGCTCATAGGACCAGAAATTGGATGTGATTAAACTCCATTTAGGACTGGGAATCAAATGCTAGCTCGCCTTACAAAAAACACACTCTGCTTTTGAGAAAAGAGCACTCTTCTACTCTACTGTGTTTCCTATAGAGCCAGAACAGTGAGCTTGATCAGAACAAGAGAACTGTGCTTTCTACACACACGGCCATATCTAGTTCAATTTTGCTTAGAAAACTGAAAAGAACAGTAGATCCTCTTCAGTCCAATACACTGTACATGCTGGGAACAGATGCCAGTGCTATTTGCCCTGTGTATGACAATGGGAGCACAATAGTGACTCTTCTTACCAGAAAACAACTCTTGCTCGTAGGACCACAAACTGCATGGGATTCAACTCCATTTAGTACTGGGTAACACACGCTATCTCGCCTTACAAGAAACACACTCTGCTTTTGAGAAAAGAGCACGCTTCTACTCTACTGTGTTTCCTATGGGTTCCGAACAGTGAGCTTGCTCAGAACAAAAGAACTGTGCTTCCTACACACTCGGGCCATATCTAGTTCAACTCTGCTTAGAAAACTGACAAGAACAGTAGCTGCTCTTCAGTCCAATACACTGTACTTGCTGGGAATAGACGCGAGTGCTATTTGCACTGTGTATGGCAATGGGAGCACAATAGTGACTCTTCTTACCAGAAAACAACTCTTGCTCGTAGGACCACAAACTGCATGGGATTCAACTCCATTTCTGACTGGGAAACAAACACTAGCTCGCCTTTCCAGAAACACAATCAAATTTTGAGAAAGAGCAGTCATCTACTCTACTGTGTTTCCTATGATGTCCGCACAGTGATCTTTCTCAGAACAAAAGAAGTGTGCTTCCTACACACATTAGCCATATCTGGTTCAACTCCTCTTAGGAAAATGACAAGAACAGTAGCTCCTCTTCAGTCCAATACACTGTACTTGCTGGAAACAGACGCGACTGCTATTTGCACTGTGTATGGCAAAGGGAGCACAATAGTGACTTTCCTTAAGAGAAAACAACTCTTACTGGTAGGACCAAAAACTGCATGTGATTCAACTCCATTTAGGACTGGAAACAAACACTAGCTCGCCTTACAAGAAACACACTCTGCTTTTGAGAAAAGAGCACTCTTCTACTCCACTGTGTTTCTTATAGGGCCAGAACAGAGAGCTTGCTCAGAACAAAAGAACTGTGCTTCCTATATACACGGCCATAACTAGTTCAATTCTGCTTAGGAACCTGACAAGAACAGTAGGTTCTATTCAGTCCAATACACCGTACATGCTGGGAACCGACGCCAGTGCTATTTGCCCTGTGTATGACAATGGGAGCGCAATAGTGACTCTTCTTACCAGAAAACAACTCTTGCTCATAGGACCAGAAACTGCATGTGATTCATCTCCATTTAGGACTGGGAAACAAACGCTAGCTCGCCTTACAAGAAACACACTCTGCTTTTGAGAAAAGGGCACTCTTCTACTCTATTGTTTTTCCTACGGGGTCCGAACTGTGAGCTTGCTCAGAACAAAAGACCTGTGCTTCCTACACACACGGGCCATGTCTAGTTCAACTCTGCTTAGGAAACTGACAAGAACAGTAGCTCCTCTTCAGTCCAATACACTGTACATGCTGGGAACAGATGCCTGTGCTATTTGCCCTGTGTATGACAGTGGGAGCACAATAGTGACTCTTCTTACCAGAAAACAACTCTTGCTCGTAGGACCACAAACTGCATGGGATTCAACTCCATTTAGTACTGGGTAACAAACGCTGTCTCGCCTTACAGGAAACACACTCTGCTTTTGAGAAAAGGGCACTCTTCTACTCTAGTGTTTTTCTTACGGGGTCCGAACTGTGAGCTTGCTCAGAACAAAAGAACTGTGCTTCCTACACCCACGGGCCATATCTAGTTCAACTCTGCTTAGGAAACTGACAAGAACAGTAGCTGCTCTTCAGTCCAATACACTGTACTTGCTGGGAACAGACGCGAGTGCTATTTGCACTGTGTATGGCAATGGGAGCGCAATAGTGACTCTTCTTACCAGAAAACAACTCTTGCTCGTAGTACCAGAAACCGCATGGGACTCAACTCCATTTCTGACTGGGAAACAAACACTAGCTCGACTTTCAAGAAAAACAATCAAATTTTGAGAATAGAGCACTCATCTACTCTACTGTGTTTCCTATGATGTCCGCATAGTGTGCTTTCTCAGAACAAAAGAACTCTGCTTCCTACACACATGGGATATATCTGGTTCAACTCCTCTTATGAAAATGACAAGAACAGTAGCTCCTCTTCAGTCCAATACACTGTACTTGCTGGGAACAGACGCGAGTGCTGTTTGCACTATGTATGGGAATGGGAGCACAATAGTGACTTTCCTTACCAGAAAACAACTCTTGCTCATAGGACCAGAATCTGGATGTGATTCAACTCCACGTAGGACTGGGAAACAAATGCTAGCTCGCCTTACAAGGAACACACTCTGCTTTTGAGAAAAGGGCACTCTTCTACTCTATCGTGTTTCCTACGGGGTCCGAACTGTGAGCTTGCTCAGAACAAAAGACCTGTGCTTCCTACACACACGGGCCATATCTGGTTCAACACTGCTTAGGAAACTGACAAGAACAGTAGCTCCTCTTCAGTCCAATACACTGTACTTGCTGGGAACAGACGCAAGAGCTATTTGCCCTGTGTATGACAATGGGTGCGCAATATTGGCTCTTCTTACCAGAAAACAACTCTTGCTCGTAGGACCAGAAACTGCATGTGATTCAACTCCATTTAGGACTGGGAAAAAAACGCTAGCTCGCCTTATAAGAAACACACTCGACTTTTGAGAAAAGAGCACTCTTCTACTCTACTGTGTTTCCTATGGTGTCCGAACAGTGAGCTTGCTCAGAACAAAAGAACTGTGCTTACTACACACACGGGCCATATCTGGTTCAACTCTGCTTAGGAAACTGACAAGAACAGTAGCTCCTCTTCAGTCCAATACACTGTACTTGCTGGGAACAGACGCAAGTGCTATTTGCACTGTGTATGGCAATGGGAGCGCAATAGTGACTCTTCTTACCAGAAAACAACTCTTACTCGTAGGACCAGAAACTGCATGGGATTCAACTCCATTTCTGACTGGAAAGTAAATACTAGCTCGCCTTTCAAGGAACACAATCTAATTTTGAGAAAAGAGCACTCATCTACTCTACTGTGTTTCCTATGGTGTCCTCACAGTGTGCTTTCTCAGAAAAAAAGAACTGTGTTTCCTACACACACGGGCCATATCTAGTTCAACTCCTCTTAGGAAAATGACAAGAACAGTAGCTCCTCTTCAGTCCAATACACTGTACTTGCTGGGAACCGACGCCAAAGCTATTTGCACTGTGTATGATATTGTGAGCGCAATAGTGATTCTTCTTACCAGAAAACAACTCTGGCTCGTAGGACCAGAAACTGCATGGGATTCAACTCCATTTAGGACTGGGAAACAAACGCTAGCTCGCCTACAAGAAACACACTCTGCCTTTGAGAAAAGAGCACTCGTTTACTCTACTGGGTTTCCTATGGGGTCCGAACAGTGAGCTTGCTCAGAACAGAAGACCTGTGCTTCCTACACACACAGGCCATATCTAGTTCAACTCTGCTTAGGAAACTGACAAGAACAGTAGCTCCTCTTCAGTCCAATACACTGTACTTGCTGGGAACAGAAGCAAGTGCTATTTGAACTGTGTATGTCAATGAGATCGCAATAGTGACTTTCCCTACCAGAAAACATCTCTTGCTTGTAGGACCAGAAACTGCATGTGATTCAACTCCATTTAGGTCTGGGAAACAAACGCTAGCTCGCCTTACAAGAAACACACTCTGCTTTAGAGAAAAGATCACTCTTCTACTCTACTGTGTTTCCTATGAGGTCTGAACAGTGAGCATGCTCAGAACAAAAGAACAGTGCTTCCTACATACACGGCCATATCTAGTTCATTTCTGCTTAGGAACCTGAGAAGAACAGTAGATTCTCTTCAGTCCAATACACTGTACATGCTGGGAACCGACGCCAGTGCTATTTGCCTTGTGTATGACAATGGGAGCGCAATAGTGACTCTTCTTACCAGAAAACAACTCTTGCTCGTAGGATCAGAAACTGCATGTGATTCAACTCCATATAGGACTGGGAAAAAAAAACGCTAGCTCTCCTTGCAAGAAACACACTCTGCTTTTTAGAAAAGAGCACTCTTCTACTCTACTGTGTTTCGTATCGGGCCAGAACAGTGAGATTGCACAGAACAAAAGAAGTGTGCTTCCTACACACACGGCCATATCTAGTTCAATTCAGCTTAGGGAACTGACAAGAACAGTATACCCTCCAGTCAAATACAATGCACATGCTGGGAACAGGCACCAGTGCTATTTGCCCTCTGTATGACAATGGGAGCGCAATAGTGACTCTTCTTACCAGAAAACAACTCTTGTAGTAGGACCAGAAACTGCAAGTGACTCAACTCCATTTAGGACTGGGAAAGAAACGCTAGCTCGCCTTACAAGAAACACACTCTGCTTTTGAGAAAAGAGCACTCTTCTACTCTACTGTGTTTCCTATAGGGCCAGAACAGTGAACTTGCTCAGAAAAAAAGAACTGTGCTTCCTACACACACGACCATATCTAGTTCAATTCTGCTTAGGAACCTGACAAGAACAGTAGATTCTCTTCAGTCCAATACACTGTACATGTTGGGACCCGACGACAAGGCTATTTACACTGTGTATGACATTGAGAGCACAATAGTGATTCTTCTTACCAGAAAACAACTCTTGCTCATAGGACCAGAAACTGCAGGGGATTCAACTCCATTTAGGACTGGGAAACAAACGCTGGCTCGCTTACAAGAAACACACTCTGCTTTTGAGAAAAGAGCACTCATCTACTCTACTGGGTTTCCTATGGGGTCCAAACAGTGAGCTTGCTCAGAACAAAAGAACTGTGCTTCCTACACACAAGGGCCATATCTAATTCAACTTTGCTTAGGTTACTGACAAGAACAGTAGCTCCTTTTCAGTCTAATACACTGTACTTGCTGGGAAGAGACGCGAGTGCTATTTGTACTCTGTATGGCAATGGGAGCGCAATAGTTACTCTTCTTACCAGAAAACAACTATTGCTCTTAGGACCAAAAACTGCATGTGACTCACCTCCATTTAGGACTGGGAAACAAACGCTAGCTCTGCTCACAAGAAACACACTCTGCTTTTGAGAAAAGAGCACTCTTCTACTCTACTGTGTTTCCTCTATGGCCAGAACAATGAGCTTGCTCAGAACAAAAGGACTGTGCTTCCTACACAAAGGGGCCATATCTAGTTCAACTCTGCTTAGGAAACTGACAAGAACAGTAGCTCCTCTTCAGTCCAATACTCTGTACATGCATGGAACAGATGCCAGTGTTATTTGCACTGTTTATGGCAATGGGAGCGCAATAGTGACTCTTCTTACCAGAAAAATCTCTTGCTCGTAGGACCAGAAACTGCACGGGATTCAATTCCATTTCTGACTGGGAAACAATCACTAGCTCGTCTTTCAATAAACACACTCTGCTTTTGAGAAAAGAGCACTCTTCTACTCTACTGAGTTTCCAATGGGGTCCAAACAGTGAGCTTGCTCAGAACAAAAGAACTGTGCTTTCTACACACATAGCCATATCTAGTTCAATTCTGCGTAGGAACCTGACAAGAACAGTAGATACTCTTCAGTCCAATACACTGTACTTCCTGGGATCAGATGCCAGTGCTATTTGCCCTGTGTATGACAATGGGAGCGCAATAGTGACTCTTCTTACCAGAAAACAACTCTTGCTCGTAGGACCAGAAATTGCATGGGATTCAACTCCATTTAGGACTGGGAAACAAACGCTAACTCGCCTTACAAGAAACACACTCTGCTTTTGAGAAAAGAGCAGTCTTCTACTCTACTGTGTTTCCTATAAGGCCAGAACAGTGAACTTGCTCAGAACAAAAGAACTGTGCTTCCTACACACGGGCCATAACTAGTTCAACTCTGCTTAGGAAACTGACAAGAACAGTAGCTCCTCTTCTGTCCAATACACTGTACTTGCTGGGAACAGACGCGAGTGCTATTTGCACTGTGTATGGCAAAGAGAGCACAATAGTGACTTTCCTTAACAGAAAACAACTCTTGCTCCTAGGAACACAAACTGCATGTGATTCAACGCCATTTAGGACTGGAAAACAAACGCTAGCTTGCCTTACAAGAAACACTCTCTGCTTTTTAGAAAAGAGCACTCTTCTACTCTACTGTGTTTCCTATGGAGTCCAAACAGTGAGCTTGCTCAGAACAAAAGAACTGTGCTTCCTACACACACGGCCATATCTTGTTCAATTCTGCTTAGGAACCTGACAAGAACAGTAGATCCTCTTCAGTCCAATACACTGTACTTGCTGGGAACAGATGCCAGTGCTATTTGTCATGTGTATGGCAATGGCAGCGCAATAGTGACTATTCTTACCATGAAACAACTCTTGCTCGTAGGACCAGAAACTGCATGTGATTCCACTCCATTTAGGACTGAGACACAAACGTTAGCTCACCTTACAAGAAACACACTCTGCTTTAGATAAAAGAGCACTTTTCTACTCTACTGTGTTTCCAATGGGGTCCAAACAGTGAGCTTGCTCAGAACAAAAGAACTGTGCTTCCTACACACAAGGACCATATGTAGTTCAACTCTGCTTAGGAGACTGACAAGAACAGTAGCTCCTATTCAGTCCAATACAATGTACTTGCTGGGAAAAGACGCGAGTGCTATTTGCACTGTGTATGGCAATGGGAGCGCAATAGTGACTTTCCGTACCAGAAAACAACTCTTGTTCGTAGGACCAGAAACTGCATGGGATTCAACTCCATTTAGGACTAGGAAACAAACGCTAGCTCGCCTTACAAGAAGCACACTCTGCTTTTGAGAAAAGAGCACTTTTCTACTCTACTGTGTTTCCTATATGGCCAGAACAGTGAGCTTGCTCAGAACATAATAACTGTGCTTCCTAAACACAAGGGCCATATCTAGTTCAACTCTGCTTAGTAAACTGACAAGAACAGCAGCTCCTCTTCAGTCCGATACACTGTACTTGCTGAGAACAGACGTGAGTGCTATTTGCACTATGTATGGCAATTGGAGCACAATAGTGACTCATCTTACCAGAAAACAACTCTTGTTCTTACGACCAGAAACTGCATGTGACTCAACTCCATTTAGGACTGGGAAGCAAACTCTAGTTCACCTTACAAGAAACACACTCTGCTTTTGAGAAAAGAGCACTCTTCTACTCTACTGTGTTTCCTGTAGGGCCAGAACAGTTAGCTTGCTCAGAACAAATGAACTGTGCTTCCTAGGCACACGGGCCATATCTAGTTCAAGTCTGCTTAGGAAACTGACAAGAACAGTAGCTCCTCTTCAGTCCAATACACTGTACTTGCTGGGAACAGACGCGAGTGCTATTTACACTGTGTATGACATTGAGAGCACAATAGTGATTCTTCTTACCAGAAAACAACTCTTGCTCATAGGACCAGAAACTGCATGTAATTCAACTCCATTTAGGACTGGGAAACAAACGCTAGCTCGCCTTACAAGAAACACACTGCTTTAGAGAAAAGAGCACTCTTCTACTCTACTGTGTTTCCTATGGGGTCCAAACAGTGAGCTTGCTCAGAACAAAAGAACTGTGCTTCCTACACACACGGACCATATGTAGTTCAACTCTGCTTAGGAAACTGACAAGAACAGTAGCTCCTCTTCAGTCCAATACACTGTACTTGCTGGGAACAGACGCGAGTGCTATTTACACTGTGTATGGCAATTGGAGCACAATAGTGACTCGTCTTACCAGAAAACAACTCTTGCTCATAGAACAAAAAATTGCATGTGACTCAACTCCATTTAGGACTGGGAAACAAACTCTAGCTCGCTTTACAAGAAACACACTCTGCTTTTGAGAAAAGAGCACTCTTCTACTCTACTGTGTTTCCTATAGGGCCAGAACAGTGAGCTTGCTCAGAACAAAAAAACTGTGCTTCCTACACACAAGGCCATATCTAGTTCAAGTCTGCTTAGGAACCTGACAAGAACAGTAGATCCTCTTCAGTCCAATACACTGTACTTGCTGGGAACAGACGCGAGTGCTATTTGCACAGTGTATGGCAATGGGAGCGCAATGTGACTTTCCTTACCAGAAAACAACTCTTCTTCGTAGGACCAGAAACTTCATGTGATTCAACTCCATTTAGGACTGGGAAAGAAACGCTAGCTCTCCTTAGAAGAAACACACTCTGCTTTTGAGAAAAGAGCACTCTTCTACTCTACTGTGTTTCCTATAGGGCCAGAAGAGTGTACTTGCTCAGAACAAAAGAACTGTGCTTCCTACACACAAGACCATATCTAGTTCAATTCTGCTTAGGAACCTGACAAGAACAGTAGATTCTCTTCCGTCCAATACACTGTACATGTTGGGAACCGACGCCAATGCTATTTGCACTGTGTATGACATTGAGAGCACAATAGTGATTCTTCTTACCAGAAAACAACTCTTGCTCATAGGACCAGAAACTGCATGTAATTCAACTCCATTTAGGACTGGGAAACAAATGCTAGCTCGCCTACTAGAAACACACTCTGCTTTTGATAAAAGAGCACTGATCTACTCTACTGGGTTTCCTATGGGGTCCGAACAGTGAGCTTGCTCAGAACAAAAGAATTGTGCTTCCTACACACATGGGCCATATCTAATTCAACTTTGCTTAGGTTACTGACAAGAACAGTAGCTCCTCTTCAGTCTAATACACTGTACTTGCTGGGAACAGACGCGAGTGCTATTTGTAGTCTGTATGGCAATGGGAGCGCAATAGTGACTCTTCTTACCAGAAAACAACTCTTGCTCTTAGGACCACAAACTGCATGTGACTCAACTCCATTTAGGACTGGGAAACAAACGCTAGCTCTGCTCACAAGAAACACACTCTGCTTTTGAGAAAAGAGCACTCTTCTACTCTACTGAGTTTCCTCTATGGCCAGAACAGTGAGCTTGCTCAAAACAAAAGGACTGTGCTTCCTACACACAGGGGCCATATCTAGTTCAACTCTGCTTAGGAAACTGACAAGAACAGTAGCTCCTCTTCAGTCCAATACTCTGTACATGCACGGAACAGATGCCAGTGCTATTTGCACTGTTTATGGAAATGGGAGCACAATAGTGACTCTTCTTACCAGAAAAATCTCTTGCTCGTAGGACCAGAAACTGAACAGTATTCAATTACATTTCTGACTGGGAAACAAACACTAGCTCGCCTTTCAATAAACACACTCTGCTTTTGAGAAAAGTGCACTCTTCTACTCTACTGTGTTTCATATGGTGTCCAAACAGTGACCTTGCTCAGAACAAAAGAACTGTGCTTTCTACACACATGGCCATATCTAGTTCAATTCTGTGTAGGAACCTGACAAGAACAGTAGATCCTCTTCAGTCCAATACACTGTACTTGCTGGGAACAGACGCGAGTGCTATTTGCACAGTGTATGGCAATGGGAGCGCAATGTGACTTTCCTTACCAGAAAACTACTCTTGTTCGTAGGACCTGAAACTGCATGTGATTCAACTCCATTTAGGACTAGGAAACAAACGTTAGCTTGCCTTCCAAGAAACACACTCTGCTTTTGAGAAAAGAGCACTCTTCTACTCTACTGTGTTTCATATAGGGCCAGAACATTGAGCTTGCTCAGAACATAAGAACTGTGCTTCCTACACACACGGGCCATATCTAGTTCAACTCTGCTTAGGAACCTGACAAGAACAGTAGATCCTCTTCATTTCAATACACTGTACTTGCTGGGACAGACGCCAGTGCTATTTGTCCTGTGTATGGCAATGACAGCGCAATAGTGACTCTTCTTACCATAAAACAACTCTTGCTCGTAGGACCAGAAACTGCATGTGATTCAACTCCATTTAGGACTGTTAAACAAATGCTAGTTCGCCTTACAAGAAACACACTCTGCATTAGAGAAAAGAGCACTCTTCTACTCTACTGTGTTTCCTATAGGGCCAGAACAGTGAACTTGCTCAGAACATATGAACTGTGCTTCCTACACACACGGGCCATAACTAGTTCAACTCTGCTTAGGAAACTGACAAGAACAGTAGCTCCTCTTCAGTCCGATACACTGTACTTGCTGGGAACAGACGCGAGTGCTATTTGCACTGTGTATGGCAATTGGAGCACAATAGTGACTCGTCTTACCAGAAAACAACTCTTGCTCGTACGACCAGAAACTGCATGTGACTCAACTCCATTTAGGACTGGGAAACAAACTCTAGCTCACCTTACAAGAAACACATTCTACTTTTGGGAAAAGAGCACTCTTCTACTCTACTGTGTTTCCTATATGTCCAGAACAGTTAGCTTGCTCAGAAGAAAAGAACTGTGCTTCCTACACACACGGATCATATGTAGTTCAACTCTGCGTAGGAAACTGAGAAGAACAGTAGCTCCTCTTCAGTCCAATACTCTGTACTTGCTGGGAACAGACGCGAGTGCTATTTACACTATGTATGGCAATTAGAGTGCAATAGTGACTTTGCTTACCAGAAAACAACTCTTGCTCGTGGGACCACAAACTGCATGTGATTCAATGCCATTTAGGACTGGGAAACAAATGCTAGCTCGCCTTACAAGAAACACACTCTGCTTTAGAAATAGAGCACTCTTCTTCTCTACTGTGTTTCCTACAGGGCCAGAACAGTGAGCTTGCTCAGAACAAAAGAACTGTGCTTCCCACACACGGGCCATATCTAGTTCAACTCTGCTTAGGAAACTGACAAGAACAGTAGATCCTCTTCAGTCCAATACACCGTACTTGCTGGGAACAGACGGGAGTGCTATTTGCACAGTGTATGGCAATGGGAGCGCAATGTGACTTTCCTTACCAGAAAACAACTCTTGTTCGTAGGACCTGAAACTGCATGTGATTCAACTCCATTTAGGACTAGGAAACAAATGCTAGCTTGCCTTACAAGAAACACACTCTGCTTTTGAGAAAAGAGCACTCTTCTACTCTACTGTGTTTCATATAGGGCAGGAACAGTGAGCTTGCTCAGAACATAAGAACTGTGCTTCCTACACACACGGGCCATATCTAGTTCAACTCTGCTTAGGAAACTGACAAGAACAGTAGCTCCTCTTCAGTCCGATACACTGTACATGCTGGGAACAGACGTGAGTGCTATTTGCACTGTGTATGGCAATGGGAGCGCAATAGTGACTTTCCTTACCAGAAAACAACTCTTGCTCCTAGGACCAGAAACTGCATGTGATTCAACTCCATTTAGGAATGGGAAACAAACGCTAGCTCGCCTTACAAGATACACTCTCTGCTTTTGAGAAAAGAGCACTCTTCTACTCTACTGTGTTTCCTATAGGGTCCGAACAGTGAGCTTGCTCAGAACAAACGAATTGTGCTTCCTACACACACGGCCATATCTAGTTCAAGTCTGCTTAGGAACCTGACAAGAACAGTAGATCCTCTTCAGTTCAATACACTGTACTTGCTGGGAACAGACGCCAGTGCTATTTGTCCTGTGTATGGCAATGGCAGCGCAATAGTGACTCTTCTTACCATAAAACAACTCTTGCTCGTAGGACCAGAAACTGCATGTGATTCAACTCCATTTAGGACTGGGAAACAAACGCTAGTTTGCCTTACAAGAAACACACTCTCCATTAGAGAAAAGAGCACTCTTCTACTCTACTGTGTTTCCTATAGGGCCAGAACAGTGAGCTTGCTCAGAACAAAAGAACTGTGCTTCCTACAAACACGGGCCATATCTATCTAGTTCAACTCTGCTTAGGAAACTGACGAGAACCGTAGCTCCTCTTCAGTCCAATACACTGTACTTGCTGGGAACAGACGGGAGTGCTTTTTGCACTGTGTACAGCAATGGGAGCACAATAGTGACTCTTCTTACCAGAAAACAACTCTGGTTCTTAGGACCAGAAACTGCATGTGATTCAACTCCACTTAGGACTGGGAAACAAACGCTACCTTGCCTTACAAGAAACGAGCTCTGCTTTTGAGAAAAGGGCACACTTCTACACTACTGTGTTTCCTATGGGGTCCGAACAGTGAGCTTCCTCAGAACAAAAGAACTGTGCTTCCTACACACACGTGCCAAAACTAGTTCAATTCTGCTTAGGAAACTGACAAGAACAGTAGATCCCCTTCAGTCCAATACACTGTAGTTGCTGGGAACAGACGCCAGTGCTATTTGCACTGTGTATGACAATAAGAGCGCAATAGTGACTCTTCTTACCACAAAACAACTCTTGCTCCTAGGACCAGAAACTGCATGGGATTCAACTCCATTTAGGACTGGGAAACAAACGCTAGCTTGCCTTACAAGAAACACACTCTGCTTTTGAGAAAAGAGCACTCTTCTACTCTACTGTGTTTCCTATAGGGCCAGAACAGTGAGCTTGCTAAGAACAAAAGAACTGTGCTTCCTACGCACACGGGCCATATCTAGTTCAACTGTGCATCGGAAACTGACAAGAACAGTAGATCCTCTTCATTCCAATACACTGTACATGCTGGGAACAGAAGCCAGTGCTATTTGCCCTGTGTATGACAATGGGAGCGCAATAGTGACTCTTCTTACCAGAAAAAATTCTTGCTCGTAGGACCAGAAACTGCATGTGATTCAACTCCACTTAGGACTGGGAAACACATGCTAGCTCGTCTTACAAGAAACACACTCTGCTTTTGAGAAAAGAGCACTCTTTTACTCTACTGTGTCTCCTATAGGGCCAGAACAGTGAGCTTGCTCAGAACAAAAGATCTGTGCTTCCTAGACACACGAGCCATATGTAGTTCAACGCTGCTTAGGAAAACTGACGAGAACAGTAGCTGCTCTTCAGTCCAATACACTGTACTTGCTGGGAACAGACGCGAGTGCTATTTGCACTGTGTACAGTAATAGGAGCACAATAGTGAATTTTCTTACCTGAAAACAACTTTTGCTCTTAGGACCAGAAACTGCATGTGATTCAACTCCACTTAGGACTGGGAAACAAACGCTAGCTCGCCGTACAAGAAACACCCTCGCTTTTCAGAATAGGGAACACTTCTACTCTGCTGTGTTTCCTATGGGGTCTAAACAGTGAGCTTGCTCAGAACAAAAGAACTGTGCTTCCTACACACACGGGCCATATCTAGTTCAACTCTGCTTAGGAAACTGACAAGAACAGTAGCTCCTTTTCAGTCCAATACACTGTACTTGTTGGGAACATTCGCGAGTGCTATTTGCACTGTGTATGTCAATGGGAGCACAATAGTGATGTTCCTTTCCAGAAAACAACTCTTGTTCATAGGACCAAAAACTGCATGTGATTCAACTCCATTTAGGACTGGGAAACAAACACTAGCTCGCCTTACAATAAACACACTCTGCTTTTGAGAAAAGAGCACTCATCTACTCTACTGTGTTTCCTATAGGGCCAGTACAGTGAGCTTACTCAGAACAAAAGAACTGTGCTTTGCACACAAACGGGCATATCCAGTTCAATTCTGCTTAGGAAACTAACAAGAACAGTAGCTCCTCTTCAGTCCAATACACTATACTTGCTGGGAACAGATGCGAGAGCTATTTGCACTGTGTAGTGCAATGGGAGCGCAATAGTGACTTTCCTTACCAGAAAATAACTCTTGCGTGTAGGACCAAAAACTGTATGTGATTCAACTCCATTTAGGACTGGGAAACAAACCGTAGCTTGCCTTACAAGAAACACACACTGCTTTTGAGAAAAGAGCACTCTTCTACTCTACTGTGTTTCCTGTAGGGCCAGAACAGTGAGATTGCTCAGAAGAAAAGAACTGTGGTTCCTACACACATGGGCCATATCTATTTCAACTCTGCTTAGGAAACTGACAAGTACAGTAGCTCCTCTTTAGTCCAATACACTGTACTTGCTGGGAACATACGCGAGTGCTATTTGCACTGTGTACAGCAATGGGAGCGCAATAGTGACTCTTCTTACCAGAAAACAACTCTTGCTCATAGGACCAGAAACTGCATGTCATTCAAATTCATTTAGGACTGGGAAACAAAAGCTAGCTCGCCTAACAAGAAATACACTCTGCTTTTGATAAAAGAGCACTCTTCTTCTCTTCTATGTGTCCAAGGGGTCCGAACAGTGAGCTTGCTCAGAACAAAAGAACTGTGCTTCCTATGCACACGGGCCATATCTAGTTCAACTCTGCTTAGGAAACTGACAAGAACAGTAGCTCCTCTTCAGTCCAATACACTGTACTTGCTGGGAACAGACGCGAGTGCTATTTGCACTGTGTATGTCAACGGGAGCACAATAGTGACTTTCCTTACCACAAAACAACTCTTGCTTGTAGGACCAAAAACTGCATGGGATTCAACTCCATTTAGGACTGGGAAACAAACGCTGGCTCGCCTTACAAGAAACACACTCTGCTTTTGAGAAAAGAGCACTCTTCTACTCTACTGTGTTTCCTATAGGTCCAGTACAGTGAGCTTGCTCAGAACAAAAGAACTGTGCTTCCTACAGAAATGGCCATATCCAGTTCAATTCTGCTTAGGAAACTGACAAGAATAGTAGCTCCACTTCAGTCCAATACACTGTACTTGCTGGGAACAGATGCGAGTGCTGTTTGCACAGTGTTTGGCAATGGGAGCGCAATAGTGACTTTCCTTACCAGAAAATAACTCTTGCTCATAGGACCAGAAACTGCGTGTGATTCAACTCCATTTAGGACTGGGAAACAAACGCTAGCTTGCCTTACAAGAAACGAGCTCTGCTTTTGAGAAAAGAGCACACTTCTACTCTACTGTGTTTCCTATGGGGTCCGAACAGTGAGCTTGCTCAGAACAAAAGAACTGTGCTTCCTACACACACGGGCCAAAAGTAGTTCAATTATGCTTAGGAAACTGACAAGAACAGTAGATCCCCTTCAGTCCAATACACTGTACTTGCTGGGAACAGACGCCAGTGCTATTTGCACTGTGTATGACAATGAGAGCGCAATAGTGACTCTTCTTACCACAAAACAACTCTTGCTCCTAGGACCAGAAACTGCATGGGATTCAACTCCATTTAGGACTGGGAAACAAACGCTAGCTTGCCTTACAAGAAACACACTCTGCTTTTGAGAAAAGAGCACTCTTCTACTCTATTGTGGTTCCTATAGGGCCAGAACAGTGAGCTTGCTCAGAACAAAAGAAATGTGCTTCATACACACACGGGCCATATCTAGTTCAACTCTGCTTAGGAACCTGACAAGAACAATAGACCCTCTTCAGTCCAATATACTGTACATGCTGGGAACAAATGCCAGTGCTATTTGCCCAGTATATGACAATGGTAGCGCAATAGTGACTCTTCTTACCAGAAATTACTCTTGCTTGTAGGACTAGAAACTGCATGTGATTCAAATCCATTTAGGACTGGGAAACAAATGTTAGCTCGCCTTGCAAGAAACACACTATGCTTTTGAGAAAAGAGTACTCTTCTACTCTACTGTGTTTCCTATAGGGCAAGAACACTGAGCTTGCTCAGAACAAAAGAACTGTGCTTCCTACGCACACGGGCCATATCTAGTTCAACTCTGCATCGGAAAATGACAAGAACAGTAGATCCTCTTCAGTCCAATACACTGTACATGCTGGGAACAGAAGCCAGTGCTTTTTGCCCTGTGTATGACAATGGGAGCACAATAGTGACTCTTCTTACCAGAAAACAATTCTTGCTCCTAGGACCAAAAACTGCATGTGATTCAACTCCATTTAGGACTGGGAAAGAAATGCTAGCTCGCATTACAAGAAACACACTCTGCTTTTGAGAAAAGAGCACTCTTCTACTCTACTGTGTTTCCTATAGGGCCAGAACAGAGAGTTTGCTCAGAACAAAAGAACTGTGCTTCCTGCACACACGGCCACATCTAGTTCAACTCTGCTTAGGAAACTGACAAGAACAGTAGATCCTCTTCAGTCCAATACACTATACATGCTGGGAACAGATGCCAGTGCTATTTGCCCTGTGTATGACAGTGGGAGCGCAATAGTGACTCTTCTTACCAGAAAAAACTCTTGCTCGTAGGACCAGAAACTGCATGTGATTCAACTCCACTTAGGACTGGGAAACACATGCTAGCTCGTCTTACAAGAAACAAACTCTGCTTTTGAGAAAAAAGCACTCTTTTACTCTACTGTGTCTCCTAAAGGGGCAGAACAGTGAGCTTGCTCAGAACAAAAGATCTGTGATTCCTAGACACACGGGCCATATGTAGTTCAACTCTGCTTAGAAAACTGACGAGAACAATAGCTCCTCTTCAGTCCAATACACTGTACTTGCTGGGAACAGACGCGAGTGCTATTTTTACTGTGTACAGTAATAGGAGCACAATAGTGACTTTCCTTACCAGAAAACAACTCTTGCACGTAGGACCAAAAACTGCATGTGATTCAACTACATTTAGGACTGGGAAACAAACACCAGCTCGCCTTACAAGAAACACACTCTGCTTTTGAGAAAAGAGCACTCTTCTACTCTACTGTGTTTCCTATAGGGCCAGTACAGTGAGCTTACTCAGAACAAAAGAACTGTGCTTCCTACACACATGGCCATATCCAGTTCAATTCTGCTTAGGAAACTGACAAGAACAGTAGCTCCTCTTCAGTCCAATACACTGTACTTGCTGGGAACAGATGCGAGTGCTATTTGTACTGTGTTTGGCAATGGGAGCGCAATAGTGACTTTCCTTACCAGAAAACAACTCTTGCGCGTAGGACCAAAAACTGCATGTGATTCAACTCCACTGAGGACTGGGAAACAAACACCAGCTCGCCTTATTAGAAACACACTCTGCTTTTGAGAAAAGAGCACTCTTCTACTCTACTGTGTTTCCTACAAGGCCAGAACAGTGAGCATGCTCAGAACCAAAGAACTGTTCTTCCTGCACACACGGGCCATATCTAGTTCAACTCTGCTTAGGAAACTGACGAGAACCGTAGCTCCTCTTCAGTCCAATACACTGTACTTGCTGGGAACAGACGCGAGTGCTTTTTGCACTGTGTACAGCAATAGGAGCACAATAGTGACTCGTCTTACCAGAATACAACTCTGGTTAGTAGGATCAGAAACTGCATGTGATTCAACTCCACTTATGACTTGGAAAAAAACGCTAGCTTGCCTTACATAACGAGCTCTGCTTTAGAGAAAAGGGCACACTTCTCCTCTACTGTGTTTCCTATGGGGTCCGAACAGTGAGCTTGCTCAGAACAAAAGAACTGTGCTTCCTACACACACGGGCCAAAACTAGTTCAATTCTGCTTATGAAACTGACAAGAACAGTAGATCCCCTTCAGTCCAATACACTGTACATGCTGGGAACAGAAGCCAGTGCTATTTGCCCTGTGTATGATAATGGGAGTGCAATAGTGACTCTTCTTACCAGAAAACAATTCTTGCTCGTAGGACCAAAAACTGCATGTGATTCAACTCCATTTAGGACTGGGAAAGAAATGCTAGCTCGACTTACAAGAAACACACTCTGCTTTTGAGAAAAGAGCACTCTTCTACTCTACTGTGTTTCCTATAGGGCCAGAACAGTGAGCTTGCTCAGAACAAAAGAACTGTGCGTCCTGCACACACGGCCATATCTAGTTCAACTCTGCTTAGGAAACTGATAAGAACAGTAGCTCCTCTTCAGTCCAATACATTGTACTTGCTGGGAACAGACGCGAGTGCAATTTGCACTGTGTACGGCATTGGGAGCGCAATACTGACTCTTTTTACCAGAAAACAACTCTTTCTCGTAGGAACAGAAACTGCATGTGATTCAACTCCATTTAGGACTGGGAAACAAATGCTATGTCGCCTTACAAGAAACACACTCTGCTTTTGAGAAAAGAGCACTCTTGTACTCTACTGTGTTTCCTATAAGGCCAGAACAGTGAGCTTGCTCAGAACAAAAGAACTGTGCTTCCTACACACACGGCCATATCTAGTTCAACTCTGCTTAGGAAACTGACGAGAATAGTAGCTCCTCTTCAGTCCAATACACTGTACTTGCTGGGAACAGACGAGTGCTATTTGTACTGTATACAGCAATGGGAGCACAATAGTGACCGTTCTTACCAGAAAACAAATCTGGCTCTTAGGACCAGAAACTGCATGTGATTCAACTCCACTTAGGCCTGGGAAACAAACGCTAGCTTGCCTTACAAGAAACACACTCTGCTTTTGAGAAAAGAGCACTCTTCTACTCTACTGTGTTTCCTATAGGGCCAGAACAGTGAGCTTGCTCAGAACAAAAGAAATGTGCTTCATACACACACGGGCCATATCTAGTTCAACTCTGCTTAGGAACCTGACAAGAACAGTAGATCCTCTTCAGTCCAATACACTGTACATGCTGGGAACAAATGCCAGTGCTATTTGCCATGTGTATGACAATGGGAGCCCAATAGTGACTCTTCTTACCAGAAAATACTCTTGCTTGTAGGACCAGAAACTGCATGTGATTCAACTCCATTTAGGACTGGGAAACAAACGCTAGCTCGCCTTACAAGAAACACACTCTGCTTTTGAGAAAAGAGTACTCTTCTACTCAACTGTTTTTCCTATAGGGCCAGAACAGTGAGCTTGCTCAGAACAAAAGAAATGTGCTTCCTAAACACAGGGGCCATATCTAGTTCAACTCTTCATCGGAAACTGACAAGAACAGTAGATCCTCTTCAGTCCAATACACTGTACATGCTGGGAACAGACGCCAGTGCTATTTGCCCTGTGTATGACAATGGGAGCGAAATAGTGACTCTTCTTACCAGAAAACAACTCTTGATTGTAGGACCAGAAACAGCATGTGATTCAACGACATTTAGGTCTGGGAAGCAAACGCTAGCTCGCTTTACAAGAAACACACTCTGCTTTTGAGAAAAGAGCACTCTTCTACTCTACTGTGTTTTCTATAGGGCCAGAACAGAGAGTTTGCTCAGAACAAAAGAACTGTGCTTCCTGCACACACGGGCCATATCTAGTTCAACTCTGCTTAGGAAACTGACAAGAACAGTAGCTCCTCTTCAGTCCAATACACTGTACTTGCTGGGACCAGACGCCAGTGCTATTTGCACTGTGTACGGCATTGGGAGCACAATAGTGACACTTTTTACCAATAAAAAACTCTTGCTAATAGGACCAGAAACTGCATGTGATTCAACTCCATTTAGGACTGGGAAACAAATGTAATCTCGCCTTACAAGAAACACACTCTGCTTTTGAGAAAAGAGCACTCTTCTACTCTACTGTGTTTTCTATAGGGCCAGAACAGAGAGTTTGCTCAGAACAAAAGAACTGTGCTTCCTGCACACACGGGCCATATCTAGTTCAACTCTGCTTAGGAAACTGACAAGAACAGTAGCTCCTCTTCAGGCCAATACACTGTACTTGCTGGGAACAGACGCCAGTGCTATTTGCACTGTGTACGGCATTGGGAGCGCAATAGTGACACTTTTTACCAATAAAAAACTCTTGCTAATAGGACCAGAAACTGCATGTGATTCAACTCCATTTAGGACTGGGAAACAAATGTAATCTCGCCTTACAAGAAACACACTCTGCTTTTGAGAAAAGAGCACTCTTCTACTCTACTGTGTTTCCTATAGGGCCAGAACAGTGAGCTTGCTCAGAACAAAAGAACTGAGCTTCCTACACACACGGGCCATATCTAGTTCATCTCTGCATCGGAAACTTACAAGAACAATAGATCCTCTTCAGTCCAATACACTGTACATGCTGGGAACAGAAGCCAGTGCTATTTGCCCTGTGTATGACAATGGGAGTGCAATAGTGACTCTTCTTACCAGAAAACAACTCTTGCTTGTAGGACCAAAAACTGCATGGGATTCAACTCCATTTTGGACTGGGAAAGAAACGCTAGCTCGCCTTACAAGAAACACACTCTGCTTTTGAGAAAAGAGCACTCTTCTACTCTACTGTGTTTTCTATGGGGTCCTAACCGAGAGGTTGCTGAGAACAAAAGAACTGTGCTTCCTACACACGGGCCATATCTAGTTCAATTCTGCTTAGGAAACTGACAAGAACAGTAGCTCCTCTTCAGTCTAATACACTGTACTTGCTGGGAACAGACGCGAGTGCTATTTGCACTGTGTATGGCAAAGGGAGCACAATAGTGACTCTTCTTACCAGAAAACAACTCTTGCTCGTAGCACTAGAAACTTGATGCGATTCAACTCCATTTCTGAATGGGAAACAAACACTAGCTTGCCTTACAAGAAACACACTCTGATTTGAGAAAAGAGCCCTCCTCTACTCTACTGTGTTTCCTATAGGGCCAGAACAGTGAGCTTGCTCAGAACAAAAGAACTGTGCTTTCTACACACACGGGCCATATCTAGTTCAACTCTGCTTAGGAACCTGACAAGAACAGTAGATCCTCTTCATTTCAATACACTGTACTTGCTGGGACAGACGCCAGTGCTATTTGTCCTGTGTATGGCAATGACAGCGCAATAGTGACTCTTCTTACCATAAAACAACTCTTGCTCGTAGGACCAGAAACTGCATGTGATTCAACTCCATTTAGGACTGTTAAACAAATGCTAGTTCGCCTTACAAGAAACACACTCTGCATTAGAGAAAAGAGCACTCTTCTACTCTACTGTGTTTCCTATAGGGCCAGAACAGTGAACTTGCTCAGAACATATGAACTGTGCTTCCTACACACACGGGCCATAACTAGTTCAACTCTGCTTAGGAAACTGACAAGAACAGTAGCTCCTCTTCAGTCCGATACACTGTACTTGCTGGGAACAGACGCGAGTGCTATTTGCACTGTGTATGGCAATTGGAGCACAATAGTGACTCGTCTTACCAGAAAACAACTCTTGCTCGTACGACCAGAAACTGCATGTGACTCAACTCCATTTAGGACTGGGAAACAAACTCTAGCTCACCTTACAAGAAACACATTCTACTTTTGGGAAAAGAGCACTCTTCTACTCTACTGTGTTTCCTATATGTCCAGAACAGTTAGCTTGCTCAGAAGAAAAGAACTGTGCTTCCTACACACACGGATCATATGTAGTTCAACTCTGCGTAGGAAACTGAGAAGAACAGTAGCTCCTCTTCAGTCCAATACTCTGTACTTGCTGGGAACAGACGCGAGTGCTATTTACACTATGTATGGCAATTAGAGTGCAATAGTGACTTTGCTTACCAGAAAACAACTCTTGCTCGTGGGACCACAAACTGCATGTGATTCAATGCCATTTAGGACTGGGAAACAAATGCTAGCTCGCCTTACAAGAAACACACTCTGCTTTAGAAATAGAGCACTCTTCTTCTCTACTGTGTTTCCTACAGGGCCAGAACAGTGAGCTTGCTCAGAACAAAAGAACTGTGCTTCCCACACACGGGCCATATCTAGTTCAACTCTGCTTAGGAAACTGACAAGAACAGTAGATCCTCTTCAGTCCAATACACCGTACTTGCTGGGAACAGACGGGAATGCTATTTGCACAGTGTATGGCAATGGGAGCGCAATGTGACTTTCCTTACCAGAAAACAACTCTTGTTCGTAGGACCTGAAACTGCATGTGATTCAACTCCATTTAGGACTAGGAAACAAATGCTAGCTTGCCTTACAAGAAACACACTCTGCTTTTGAGAAAAGAGCACTCTTCTACTCTACTGTGTTTCATATAGGGCAGGAACAGTGAGCTTGCTCAGAACATAAGAACTGTGCTTCCTACACACACGGGCCATATCTAGTTCAACTCTGCTTAGGAAACTGACAAGAACAGTAGCTCCTCTTCAGTCCGATACACTGTACATGCTGGGAACAGACGTGAGTGCTATTTGCACTGTGTATGGCAATGGGAGCGCAATAGTGACTTTCCTTACCAGAAAACAACTCTTGCTCGTAGGACCAGAAACTGCATGTGATTCAACTCCATTTAGGAATGGGAAACAAACGCTAGCTCGCCTTACAAGATACACTCTCTGCTTTTGAGAAAAGAGCACTCTTCTACTCTACTGTGTTTCCTATAGGGTCCGAACAGTGAGCTTGCTCAGAACAAACGAATTGTGCTTCCTACACACACGGCCATATCTAGTTCAAGTCTGCTTAGGAACCTGACAAGAACAGTAGATCCTCTTCAGTTCAATACACTGTACTTGCTGGGAACAGACGCCAGTGCTATTTGTCCTGTGTATGGCAATGGCAGCGCAATAGTGACTCTTCTTACCATAAAACAACTCTTGCTCGTAGGACCAGAAACTGCATGTGATTCAACTCCATTTAGGACTGGGAAACAAACGCTAGTTTGCCTTACAAGAAACACACTCTCCATTAGAGAAAAGAGCACTCTTCTACTCTACTGTGTTTCCTATAGGGCCAGAACAGTGAGCTTGCTCAGAACAAAAGAACTGTGCTTCCTACAAACACGGGCCATATCTATCTAGTTCAACTCTGCTTAGGAAACTGACGAGAACCGTAGCTCCTCTTCAGTCCAATACACTGTACTTGCTGGGAACAGACGGGAGTGCTTTTTGCACTGTGTACAGCAATGGGAGCACAATAGTGACTCTTCTTACCAGAAAACAACTCTGGTTCTTAGGACCAGAAACTGCATGTGATTCAACTCCACTTAGGACTGGGAAACAAACGCTACCTTGCCTTACAAGAAACGAGCTCTGCTTTTGAGAAAAGGGCACACTTCTACACTACTGTGTTTCCTATGGGGTCCGAACAGTGAGCTTCCTCAGAACAAAAGAACTGTGCTTCCTACACACACGTGCCAAAACTAGTTCAATTCTGCTTAGGAAACTGACAAGAACAGTAGATCCCCTTCAGTCCAATACACTGTAGTTGCTGGGAACAGACGCCAGTGCTATTTGCACTGTGTATGACAATAAGAGCGCAATAGTGACTCTTCTTACCACAAAACAACTCTTGCTCCTAGGACCAGAAACTGCATGGGATTCAACTCCATTTAGGACTGGGAAACAAACGCTAGCTTGCCTTACAAGAAACACACTCTGCTTTTGAGAAAAGAGCACTCTTCTACTCTACTGTGTTTCCTATAGGGCCAGAACAGTGAGCTTGCTAAGAACAAAAGAACTGTGCTTCCTACGCACACGGGCCATATCTAGTTCAACTGTGCATCGGAAACTGACAAGAACAGTAGATCCTCTTCATTCCAATACACTGTACATGCTGGGAACAGAAGCCAGTGCTATTTGCCCTGTGTATGACAATGGGAGCGCAATAGTGACTCTTCTTACCAGAAAAAATTCTTGCTCGTAGGACCAGAAACTGCATGTGATTCAACTCCACTTAGGACTGGGAAACACATGCTAGCTCGTCTTACAAGAAACACACTCTGCTTTTGAGAAAAGAGCACTCTTTTACTCTACTGTGTCTCCTATAGGGCCAGAACAGTGAGCTTGCTCAGAACAAAAGATCTGTGCTTCCTAGACACACGAGCCATATGTAGTTCAACGCTGCTTAGGAAAACTGACGAGAACAGTAGCTGCTCTTCAGTCCAATACACTGTACTTGCTGGGAACAGACGCGAGTGCTATTTGTACTGTGTACAGTAATAGGAGCACAATAGTGAATTTTCTTACCTGAAAACAACTTTTGCTCTTAGGACCAGAAACTGCATGTGATTCAACTCCACTTAGGACTGGGAAACAAACGCTAGCTCGCCGTACAAGAAACACCCTCGCTTTTCAGAATAGGGAACACTTCTACTCTGCTGTGTTTCCTATGGGGTCTAAACAGTGAGCTTGCTCAGAACAAAAGAACTGTGCTTCCTACACACACGGGCCATATCTAGTTCAACTCTGCTTAGGAAACTGACAAGAACAGTAGCTCCTTTTCAGTCCAATACACTGTACTTGTTGGGAACATTCGCGAGTGCTATTTGCACTGTGTATGTCAATGGGAGCACAATAGTGATGTTCCTTTCCAGAAAACAACTCTTGTTCATAGGACCAAAAACTGCATGTGATTCAACTCCATTTAGGACTGGGAAACAAACACTAGCTCGCCTTACAATAAACACACTCTGCTTTTGAGAAAAGAGCACTCATCTACTCTACTGTGTTTCCTATAGGGCCAGTACAGTGAGCTTACTCAGAACAAAAGAACTGTGCTTTGCACACAAACGGGCATATCCAGTTCAATTCTGCTTAGGAAACTAACAAGAACAGTAGCTCCTCTTCAGTCCAATACACTATACTTGCTGGGAACAGATGCGAGAGCTATTTGCACTGTGTAGTGCAATGGGAGCGCAATAGTGACTTTCCTTACCAGAAAATAACTCTTGCGTGTAGGACCAAAAACTGTATGTGATTCAACTCCATTTAGGACTGGGAAACAAACCGTAGCTTGCCTTACAAGAAACACACACTGCTTTTGAGAAAAGAGCACTCTTCTACTCTACTGTGTTTCCTATAGGGCCAGAACAGTGAGATTGCTCAGAAGAAAAGAACTGTGCTTCCTACACACATGGGCCATATCTATTTCAACTCTGCTTAGGAAACTGACAAGTACAGTAGCTCCTCTTTAGTCCAATACACTGTACTTGCTGGGAACATACGCGAGTGCTATTTGCACTGTGTACAGCAATGGGAGCGCAATAGTGACTCTTCTTACCAGAAAACAACTCTTGCTCATAGGACCAGAAACTGCATGTCATTCAAATTCATTTAGGACTGGGAAACAAAAGCTAGCTCGCCTAACAAGAAATACACTCTGCTTTTGATAAAAGAGCACTCTTCTTCTCTTCTATGTGTCCAAGGGGTCCGAACAGTGAGCTTGCTCAGAACAAAAGAACTGTGCTTCCTATGCACACGGGCCATATCTAGTTCAACTCTGCTTAGGAAACTGACAAGAACAGTAGCTCCTCTTCAGTCCAATACACTGTACTTGCTGGGAACAGACGCGAGTGCTATTTGCACTGTGTATGTCAACGGGAGCACAATAGTGACTTTCCTTACCAGAAAACAACTCTTGCTTGTAGGACCAAAAACTGCATGGGATTCAACTCCATTTAGGACTGGGAAACAAACGCTGGCTCGCCTTACAAGAAACACACTCTGCTTTTGAGAAAAGAGCACTCTTCTACTCTACTGTGTTTCCTATAGGTCCAGTACAGTGAGCTTGCTCAGAACAAAAGAACTGTGCTTCCTACAGAAATGGCCATATCCAGTTCAATTCTGCTTAGGAAACTGACAAGAATAGTAGCTCCACTTCAGTCCAATACACTGTACTTGCTGGGAACAGATGCGAGTGCTGTTTGCACAGTGTTTGGCAATGGGAGCGCAATAGTGACTTTCCTTACCAGAAAATAACTCTTGCTCATAGGACCAGAAACTGCGTGTGATTCAACTCCATTTAGGACTGGGAAACAAACGCTAGCTTGCCTTACAAGAAACGAGCTCTGCTTTTGAGAAAAGAGCACACTTCTACTCTACTGTGTTTCCTATGGGGTCCGAACAGTGAGCTTGCTCAGAACAAAAGAACTGTGCTTCCTACACACACGGGCCAAAAGTAGTTCAATTATGCTTAGGAAACTGACAAGAACAGTAGATCCCCTTCAGTCCAATACACTGTACTTGCTGGGAACAGACGCCAGTGCTATTTGCACTGTGTATGACAATGAGAGCGCAATAGTGACTCTTCTTACCACAAAACAACTCTTGCTCCTAGGACCAGAAACTGCATGGGATTCAACTCCATTTAGGACTGGGAAACAAACGCTAGCTTGCCTTACAAGAAACACACTCTGCTTTTGAGAAAAGAGCACTCTTCTACTCTATTGTGGTTCCTATAGGGCCAGAACAGTGAGCTTGCTCAGAACAAAAGAAATGTGCTTCATACACACACGGGCCATATCTAGTTCAACTCTGCTTAGGAACCTGACAAGAACAATAGACCCTCTTCAGTCCAATATACTGTACATGCTGGGAACAAATGCCAGTGCTATTTGCCCAGTATATGACAATGGTAGCGCAATAGTGACTCTTCTTACCAGAAATTACTCTTGCTTGTAGGACTAGAAACTGCATGTGATTCAAATCCATTTAGGACTGGGAAACAAATGTTAGCTCGCCTTGCAAGAAACACACTATGCTTTTGAGAAAAGAGTACTCTTCTACTCTACTGTGTTTCCTATAGGGCAAGAACACTGAGCTTGCTCAGAACAAAAGAACTGTGCTTCCTACGCACACGGGCCATATCTAGTTCAACTCTGCATCGGAAAATGACAAGAACAGTAGATCCTCTTCAGTCCAATACACTGTACATGCTGGGAACAGAAGCCAGTGCTTTTTGCCCTGTGTATGACAATGGGAGCACAATAGTGACTCTTCTTACCAGAAAACAATTCTTGCTCCTAGGACCAAAAACTGCATGTGATTCAACTCCATTTAGGACTGGGAAAGAAATGCTAGCTCGCATTACAAGAAACACACTCTGCTTTTGAGAAAAGAGCACTCTTCTACTCTACTGTGTTTCCTATAGGGCCAGAACAGAGAGTTTGCTCAGAACAAAAGAACTGTGCTTCCTGCACACACGGCCACATCTAGTTCAACTCTGCTTAGGAAACTGACAAGAACAGTAGATCCTCTTCAGTCCAATACACTATACATGCTGGGAACAGATGCCAGTGCTATTTGCCCTGTGTATGACAGTGGGAGCGCAATAGTGACTCTTCTTACCAGAAAAAACTCTTGCTCGTAGGACCAGAAACTGCATGTGATTCAACTCCACTTAGGACTGGGAAACACATGCTAGCTCGTCTTACAAGAAACAAACTCTGCTTTTGAGAAAAAAGCACTCTTTTACTCTACTGTGTCTCCTAAAGGGGCAGAACAGTGAGCTTGCTCAGAACAAAAGATCTGTGATTCCTAGACACACGGGCCATATGTAGTTCAACTCTGCTTAGAAAACTGACGAGAACAATAGCTCCTCTTCAGTCCAATACACTGTACTTGCTGGGAACAGACGCGAGTGCTATTTTTACTGTGTACAGTAATAGGAGCACAATAGTGACTTTCCTTACCAGAAAACAACTCTTGCACGTAGGACCAAAAACTGCATGTGATTCAACTACATTTAGGACTGGGAAACAAACACCAGCTCGCCTTACAAGAAACACACTCTGCTTTTGAGAAAAGAGCACTCTTCTACTCTACTGTGTTTCCTATAGGGCCAGTACAGTGAGCTTACTCAGAACAAAAGAACTGTGCTTCCTACACACATGGCCATATCCAGTTCAATTCTGCTTAGGAAACTGACAAGAACAGTAGCTCCTCTTCAGTCCAATACACTGTACTTGCTGGGAACAGATGCGAGTGCTATTTGTACTGTGTTTGGCAATGGGAGCGCAATAGTGACTTTCCTTACCAGAAAACAACTCTTGCGCGTAGGACCAAAAACTGCATGTGATTCAACTCCACTGAGGACTGGGAAACAAACACCAGCTCGCCTTATTAGAAACACACTCTGCTTTTGAGAAAAGAGCACTCTTCTACTCTACTGTGTTTCCTACAAGGCCAGAACAGTGAGCATGCTCAGAACCAAAGAACTGTGCTTCCTGCACACACGGGCCATATCTAGTTCAACTCTGCTTAGGAAACTGACGAGAACCGTAGCTCCTCTTCAGTCCAATACACTGTACTTGCTGGGAACAGACGCGAGTGCTTTTTGCACTGTGTACAGCAATAGGAGCACAATAGTGACTCGTCTTACCAGAATACAACTCTGGTTAGTAGGATCAGAAACTGCATGTGATTCAACTCCACTTATGACTTGGAAAAAAACGCTAGCTTGCCTTACATAACGAGCTCTGCTTTAGAGAAAAGGGCACACTTCTCCTCTACTGTGTTTCCTATGGGGTCCGAACAGTGAGCTTGCTCAGAACAAAAGAACTGTGCTTCCTACACACACGGGCCAAAACTAGTTCAATTCTGCTTATGAAACTGACAAGAACAGTAGATCCCCTTCAGTCCAATACACTGTACATGCTGGGAACAGAAGCCAGTGCTATTTGCCCTGTGTATGATAATGGGAGTGCAATAGTGACTCTTCTTACCAGAAAACAATTCTTGCTCGTAGGACCAAAAACTGCATGTGATTCAACTCCATTTAGGACTGGGAAAGAAATGCTAGCTCGACTTACAAGAAACACACTCTGCTTTTGAGAAAAGAGCACTCTTCTACTCTACTGTGTTTCCTATAGGGCCAGAACAGTGAGCTTGCTCAGAACAAAAGAACTGTGCGTCCTGCACACACGGCCATATCTAGTTCAACTCTGCTTAGGAAACTGATAAGAACAGTAGCTCCTCTTCAGTCCAATACATTGTACTTGCTGGGAACAGACGCGAGTGCAATTTGCACTGTGTACGGCATTGGGAGCGCAATACTGACTCTTTTTACCAGAAAACAACTCTTTCTCGTAGGAACAGAAACTGCATGTGATTCAACTCCATTTAGGACTGGGAAACAAATGCTATGTCGCCTTACAAGAAACACACTCTGCTTTTGAGAAAAGAGCACTCTTGTACTCTACTGTGTTTCCTATAAGGCCAGAACAGTGAGCTTGCTCAGAACAAAAGAACTGTGCTTCCTACACACACGGCCATATCTAGTTCAACTCTGCTTAGGAAACTGACGAGAATAGTAGCTCCTCTTCAGTCCAATACACTGTACTTGCTGGGAACAGACGAGTGCTATTTGTACTGTATACAGCAATGGGAGCACAATAGTGACCGTTCTTACCAGAAAACAAATCTGGCTCTTAGGACCAGAAACTGCATGTGATTCAACTCCACTTAGGCCTGGGAAACAAACGCTAGCTTGCCTTACAAGAAACACACTCTGCTTTTGAGAAAAGAGCACTCTTCTACTCTACTGTGTTTCCTATAGGGCCAGAACAGTGAGCTTGCTCAGAACAAAAGAAATGTGCTTCATACACACACGGGCCATATCTAGTTCAACTCTGCTTAGGAACCTGACAAGAACAGTAGATCCTCTTCAGTCCAATACACTGTACATGCTGGGAACAAATGCCAGTGCTATTTGCCATGTGTATGACAATGGGAGCCCAATAGTGACTCTTCTTACCAGAAAATACTCTTGCTTGTAGGACCAGAAACTGCATGTGATTCAACTCCATTTAGGACTGGGAAACAAACGCTAGCTCGCCTTACAAGAAACACACTCTGCTTTTGAGAAAAGAGTACTCTTCTACTCAACTGTTTTTCCTATAGGGCCAGAACAGTGAGCTTGCTCAGAACAAAAGAAATGTGCTTCCTAAACACAGGGGCCATATCTAGTTCAACTCTTCATCGGAAACTGACAAGAACAGTAGATCCTCTTCAGTCCAATACACTGTACATGCTGGGAACAGACGCCAGTGCTATTTGCCCTGTGTATGACAATGGGAGCGAAATAGTGACTCTTCTTACCAGAAAACAACTCTTGATTGTAGGACCAGAAACAGCATGTGATTCAACGACATTTAGGTCTGGGAAGCAAACGCTAGCTCGCTTTACAAGAAACACACTCTGCTTTTGAGAAAAGAGCACTCTTCTACTCTACTGTGTTTTCTATAGGGCCAGAACAGAGAGTTTGCTCAGAACAAAAGAACTGTGCTTCCTGCACACACGGGCCATATCTAGTTCAACTCTGCTTAGGAAACTGACAAGAACAGTAGCTCCTCTTCAGTCCAATACACTGTACTTGCTGGGACCAGACGCCAGTGCTATTTGCACTGTGTACGGCATTGGGAGCACAATAGTGACACTTTTTACCAATAAAAAACTCTTGCTAATAGGACCAGAAACTGCATGTGATTCAACTCCATTTAGGACTGGGAAACAAATGTAATCTCGCCTTACAAGAAACACACTCTGCTTTTGAGAAAAGAGCACTCTTCTACTCTACTGTGTTTTCTATAGGGCCAGAACAGAGAGTTTGCTCAGAACAAAAGAACTGTGCTTCCTGCACACACGGGCCATATCTAGTTCAACTCTGCTTAGGAAACTGACAAGAACAGTAGCTCCTCTTCAGGCCAATACACTGTACTTGCTGGGAACAGACGCCAGTGCTATTTGCACTGTGTACGGCATTGGGAGCGCAATAGTGACACTTTTTACCAATAAAAAACTCTTGCTAATAGGACCAGAAACTGCATGTGATTCAACTCCATTTAGGACTGGGAAACAAATGTAATCTCGCCTTACAAGAAACACACTCTGCTTTTGAGAAAAGAGCACTCTTCTACTCTACTGTGTTTCCTATAGGGCCAGAACAGTGAGCTTGCTCAGAACAAAAGAACTGAGCTTCCTACACACACGGGCCATATCTAGTTCATCTCTGCATCGGAAACTTACAAGAACAATAGATCCTCTTCAGTCCAATACACTGTACATGCTGGGAACAGAAGCCAGTGCTATTTGCCCTGTGTATGACAATGGGAGTGCAATAGTGACTCTTCTTACCAGAAAACAACTCTTGCTTGTAGGACCAAAAACTGCATGGGATTCAACTCCATTTTGGACTGGGAAAGAAACGCTAGCTCGCCTTACAAGAAACACACTCTGCTTTTGAGAAAAGAGCACTCTTCTACTCTACTGTGTTTTCTATGGGGTCCTAACCGAGAGGTTGCTGAGAACAAAAGAACTGTGCTTCCTACACACGGGCCATATCTAGTTCAATTCTGCTTAGGAAACTGACAAGAACAGTAGCTCCTCTTCAGTCTAATACACTGTACTTGCTGGGAACAGACGCGAGTGCTATTTGCACTGTGTATGGCAAAGGGAGCACAATAGTGACTCTTCTTACCAGAAAACAACTCTTGCTCGTAGCACTAGAAACTTGATGCGATTCAACTCCATTTCTGAATGGGAAACAAACACTAGCTTGCCTTACAAGAAACACACTCTGATTTGAGAAAAGAGCCCTCCTCTACTCTACTGTGTTTCCTATAGGGCCAGAACAGTGAGCTTGCTCAGAACAAAAGAACTGTGCTTTCTACACACACGGGCCATATCTAGTTCAACTTTGCTTAGGAAACTGACAACAACAGTAGCTCCACTTCAGTCCAATACACTGTACTTGCTGGGAACAGACACGAGTGCTATTTGCACTGTGTATGGCAATGGGAGCGCAATGGTGACTTTCCTTACCAGAAAACAACTCTTGCTCGTAGGACCAAAAACTGCATGTGATTCAAGTCCATTTAGGACTGGGAAACAAACACTAGCTTGCCTTACAAGAAACACACTCTGCTTTTGAGAAAAGAGCACTCTTCTACTCTACTGTGTTTCCTATAGGGCCAGTACAGTGAGCTTATTCAGAACAAAAGAACTGTGCTTCCTATACACATGGCCATATCCAGTTCAATTCTGCTTAGGAAACTGACAAGAACAGTAGCTCCTCTTCAGTCCAATACACTCTACATGCTGGGAACAGACGCCCATGCTATTTGCCCTGTGTATGACAATGGGAGCACTATAGTGTCTCCTCTTACCAGAAAACAACTCTTGCTCATAGGACCAGAAACTGCATGTGATTCAACTCCATTTAGGACTGGGAAACAAACGCTAGCTAGCCTTACAAGAAACACACTCTGCTTTTGAGAAAAGAGCACTCTTCTACTCTACTGTCTTTCCTGTAACGCCAGGACAGTTAGCTTGCTCAGAACAAAAGAACTGTGCTTCCTACACACACGGCCCTATCTAGTTCAATTCGGCTTAGTAAACTGAGAAGAACAGTAGATCCTCTTCAGTCCAATACACTGTACATGCTGGGAACAGACGCCAGTGCTATTTGCACTGTGTACGACAAAGGGAGCGCAATAGTATCTCTTCTTACCAGAATACAACTCTTGATCGTAGGACCAGAAACTGCATGTGATTCAACTCCATTTATGACTGGGAAACACATGCTAGCTTGCCTTACAAGAAACACACTCTGCTTTTGAGAAAAGAGCACTCTTTTACTCTACTGTGTCTCCTATAGGGCCAGAACAGTGAGCTTGCTCAGAACAAAAGATCTGTGCTTCCTACACACACGGTCCATATCTAGTTCAACTCTGTTGGAAACTGACGAGAACAGTACCTCCTCTTCACTCCAATGCACTGTACTTGCTGAGAACAGACGCGAGTGCTATTTGCACTGTGTACAGTAATAGAGGCACAATAGTGACTTTTCTTACCAGAAAACAACTTTTGCTCTTAGGACCAGAAACTGCATGTGATTCAACTCCACTTAGGACTGGGAAACAAACGCTAGCTCGCCTTACAAGAAACACGCTCTGCTCTTGAGAATAGGGCACACTTCTACTCTACTGTGTTTCCTATGGGGTCCGAACAGTGAGCTTGCTCAGAACAAAAGAACTGTGCTTCCTACACACATGGGCCATATCTAGTTCAATTCTGCTTAGGAAACTGACAAGAACAGTAGCTCCTCTTCAGTCCAATACACTGTACTTGTTGGTAACAGACGCGAGTGCTATTTGCACTGTGTATGTCAATGGGAGCGCAATAGTGACTTTCCTTACCAGAAAACCACTCTTGTTCATAGGACCAAAAACTGCATGTGATTCAACTCCATTTAGGACTGGGAAACAAACAGCTCGCCTTACAAGAAACACACTCTGCTTTTGAGAAAAGACCACTCTTCTACTCTACTGTGTTTCCTATAGTGCCAGTACAGTGAGCTTGCTCAGAACAAAAGAACTGTGCTTCCTACACAAATGGCCATATCCAGTTCAATTCTGCTTAGGAAACTGACAAGAACAGTAGCTCCTCTTCAGTCCAATACACTATACTTGCTGGGAACAGATGCGAGTGCTATTTGCACTGTGTATGGCAATGGGAGCACAATAGTGACTTTCCTTACCAGAAAACAACTCTTGCGTGTAGGACCAAAAACTGTATGTGATTCAACTCCATTTAGGACTTGGAAACAAACACTAGCTCGTCTTACAAGAAACACACTCTGCTTCTGAGAAAAGAGCACTCTTCTACTCTACTGTGTTTCCTATAGGGCCAGAACAGAGAGCTTGCTCAGAACAAAAGAACTGTGCCTCCTACACACACGGGCCATATCTAGTTCAACTCTGCTTAGGAAACTGACAAGAATAGTAGCTCCTCTTCAGTCCAATACACTGTGCTTGCTGGGAACAGACGCGAGTGCTATTTGCACTGT
The DNA here is from genome assembly GCF_949786415.1 of Peromyscus eremicus. Taxonomy (NCBI): domain Eukaryota; kingdom Metazoa; phylum Chordata; class Mammalia; order Rodentia; family Cricetidae; genus Peromyscus; species Peromyscus eremicus. Next base: position 258,909 of record NW_026734640.1, read on the forward strand.
GTACGGAATTGGGAGCACAATAGTGACTCTTTTTACCAGAAAACAACTCTTGCTGGTAGGACCAGAAACTGCATGTGATTCAACTCCATTTAGGACTGGGAAACAAATGCTATTTCGCCTTACAAGAAACACACTCTGCTTTTGAGAAAAGAGCACTCTTGTACTCTACTGTGTTTCCTATAGGGCCAGAACAGTGAGCTTGCTCAGAACAAAAGAACTGTGCTTCCTACACACACGGGCCATATCTAGTTCAACTCTGCTTAGGAAACTGACGAGAACAGTAGCTCCTCTTCAGTCCAATACACTGTACTTGCTGGGAACAGACGAGTGCTATTTGCACTGTGTACAGCAATGGGAGCACAATAGTGACCCTTCTTACCAGAAAACAACTCTGGCTCTTAGGACCAGAAACTGCATGTGATTCAACTCCACTTAGGACTGGGAAACAAACGCTAGCTTGCCTTACAAGAAACAAGCTCTGATTTGAGAAAAGGGCACACTTCTTCTCTACTGTGTTTTCTATGGCGTCCGAACAGTGAGCTTGCTCAGAACAAAAGAACTGTGCTTCCTACACACACGGGCCATATCTGGTTCAATTCTGCTTAGGAAACTGACAAGAACAGTAGATCCCCTTCAGTCCAATACACTGTACTTGCTGGGAACAGACGCGAGTGCTATTTGCACTGTGTATGACAATGGGAGCACAATGGTGACTCTTCTTACCAGAAAACAACTCTTGCTCATTTGACTAGAAACTTCATGGGATTCAACTCCATTTCTGAATTGGAAACAAACACTAGCTTCCCCACAAGAAACACACTCTGCTTTTGAGAAAAGAGCCCTCGTCGACTCTACTGTGTTTCCTATAACGCCAGAACAGTGAGCTTGCTAGGTCCAAAGAACTGTGCTTCCTACACACACAGACAATATCTAGTTCAACTCTGCATAGGAAACTGACGTGAACAGTAGCTCCTTTTAAGTCCAATACACTGTACTTGCTGGGAACAGATGCGAGTGCTATTTGCACTGTGTATGGAAATGGGAGCACAATAGTGTCTTTCCTTACCAGAAAACAACTCTTGCTCGTAGGACCAAAAACTGCAAGTGATTCAACTCCATTTACGACTGGGAAACAGACGCTTGCCTCGCCTTATAAGAAACACAATCTGCTTTTGAGAAAAGAGCACTCTTCTACTCTGCTGTTTTTCCTATAGGGCCAGTACAGTGAGCTTGCTCAGAACAAAAGAACTGTGCATCCTACACACACGGGCCATATCTAGTTCAATTCTGCTTAGGAAACTGACAAGAACAGTAGATCCTCTTCAGTCCAATACACTGTACTTGCTGGGAACAGACGCCAGTGCTATTTGCACTGTGTATGACAATGGGAGCACAATAGTGACTTTTCTTACCAGAAAACAACTCTTGCTCGTAGGACCAAAAACTGCATGTGATTCAACTCCATGTAGGACTGGGAAACAATCGCTAGCTCGCCTTACAAGAAACACACTCTGCTTTTGAGAAAAGAGCACTCTTCTACTCTACTGTGTTTTCTATAGCGCCAGAACAGTTAGCTTGCTCAGAACAAAAGAACTGTGCTTCCTACACACACGGGCCATATCTAGTTCAACTCTGCTTAGGAAACTGACAAGAACAGTAGCTCCTCTTCAGTCCAATACACTGTAATTGCTGGGCACAGACTCGAGTGCTATTTGCACTGTGTACGGAATTGGGAACGCAATAGTGACTCTTTTTACCAGAAAACAAATCTTGCTCGTAGGAACAGAAACTGCATGTGATTCAACTCCATTTAGGACTGGGAAACAAACGCTAGCTAGCCTTACAAGAAACACACTCTGCTTTTGAGAAAAGAGCACTCTTGTACTCTACTGTGTTTCCTATAGGGCCAGTACAGTGAGCTTATTCAGAACAAAAGAACTGTGCTTCCTATACACATGGCCATATCCAGTTCAATTCTGCTTAGGAAACTGACAAGAACAGTAGCTCCTCTTCAGTCCAATACACTCTACATGCTGGGAACAGACGAGTGCTATTTGTACTGTGTACAGCAATGGGAGCACAATAGTGACCCTTCTTACCAGAAAACAACTCTGGCTCTTAGGACCAGAAACTGCATGTGATTCAACTCCACTTAGGACTGGGAAACAAACGCTAGCTTGCCTTACAAGAAACAAGCTCTGATTTGAGGAAAGGGCACACTTCTACTCTACTGTGTTTCCTATGGGGTCCGAACAGTGTGCTTGCTCAGAACAAAAGAACTGTGCTTCCTACACACACGGGCCATATCTAGTTCAATTCTGCTTAGGAACCTGACAAGAACAGTAGATCCCCTTCAGTCCAATACACTATACTTGCTGGGAACAGACGCCAGTGCTATTTGCACTGTGTATGACAATGGGAGTGCAATAGTGACTCTTCTTACTACAAAAAAACTCTTGCTCCTAGGACCAGAAACTGCATGGGATTCAACTCTATTTAGGACTGGGAAACAAACGCTAGCTTGCCTTACAAGAAACACACTCTGCTTTTGAGAAAAGAGCACTCTTCTACTCTACTGTGTTTCCTATAGGGTCAGAGCAGTGAGCTTGCTCAGAACAAAAGAAATGTGCTTCATACACACACGGGCCATATCTAGTTCAACTCTGCTTAGGAACCTGACAAGAACAGTAGATCCTCTTCAGTCCAATACACTGTACATGCTGGGAACAAATGCCAGTGCTATTTGCCCTGTGTATGACAATGGGAGCGCAATAGTGACTCTTCTTACCAGAAAATACTCTTGCTTGTAGGACCAGAAACTGCATGTGATGCAACTCCATTTAGGACTGGGAAACAAACGCTAGCTCGCCTTACAAGAAACACACTCTGCTTTTGAGAAAAGAGTACTCTTCTACTCTACTGTTTTTCCTATAGGGCCAGAACAGTAAGCTTGCTCAGAATAAAAGAAACGTGCTTCCTACACACAGGGGCCATATCTAGTTCAACTCTGCATCAGAAACTGACAAGAACAGTAGATCCTCTTCAGTCCGATACACTGTACATGCTGGGAACAGACGCCAGTGCTATTTGCCCTGTGTATGACAATGGGAGCGAAATAGTGACTCTTCTTACCAGAAAATAACTCTTGCTCGTTGGACCAGAAACTGCATGTGATTCAACTCCATTTAGGTCTGGGAAGCAAACGCTAGCTGGCCTTACAAGAAACACACTCTGCTTTTGAGAAAAGAGCACTCTTCTACTCTACTGTGTTTCCTATGGGTCCGAACAGTGAGCTTGCTCAGAACAAAAGAACTGTGCTTCCTATACACACGGGCCATATCTAGTTCAACTCTGCTTAGGAAACTGACAAGAACAGTAGCTCCTATTCAGTCCAATACACCGTACTTGATTGGAACAGACGCAAGTGCTATTTGTACTGTGTATGGCATTGGGAGCGCAATAGTGAATCGTCTTACCAAAAAATAACTCTACTCGTAGGACCAGAAACTGTTTGTGATTCAAATTCATTTAGGACTGGGAAACAAAAGCTACCTCGCCTTACAAGAAATACACTCTGCTTTTGAGAAAAGAGCACTCCTCTTCTCTACTATGTGTCCTATGGGGTCCGAACAGTGAGCTTGCTCAGAACAAAAGAACAGTGCTTCCTACACACATGGGCCATTTCTAGTTCAACTCTGCTTAGGAAATTGACAAGAACCGTACCTCCTCTTCAGTCCAATACACTGTACTTGCTGGGAACAGACGCGAGTGCTATTTGTACTGTGTACAGCAATGGGAGCACAGTAGTGACTCTTCTTACCAGAAAACAACTCTTGCTCGTAGGACCAGAAACTGCATGTGATTCAACTCCATTTAGGACTAACCAAATGCTATCTCGCCTTACAAGAAACACACTCTGCTTTTGAGAAAAGAGCACTCTTGCACTCTACTGTGTTTCCTATATGGCCAGAACAGTGAGCTTGCTCAGAACAAAAGAACTGTGCCTCCTACACACACGGGCCATATCTAGTTCAACTCTGCTTAGGAAACTGACGAGAACCATAGCTCCTCTTCAGTGCAATACACTGTACTTGCTGGGAACAGACACGAGTGCTATTTGCACTGTGTACAGAAATGGGAACACAACAGTGACTCTTCTTACCAGAAAACAACTCTTGCTCGTAGGACCAGAAACTGCATGTGATTCAACTCCTTTTAGGACTGGGAAACAAATGCTATCTCGCCTTACAAGAAACACACTCTGCTTTTGAGAAAAGAGCACTCTTGTACTCTACTGTGTTTCCTATAGGGCCCGAACAGTGAGCTTGCTCAGAACAAAAGAACTGTGCTTCCTACACACACGGGCCATATCTAGTTCAACTCTGCTTAGGAAACTGATGAGAACAGTAGCTCCTCTTCAGTCCAATACACTGTACTTGCTGGGAACAGATGCCAGTGCTATTTGCACTGGGTATGACAATGGGAGCGCAATAGTGACTCTTCTTACCAGAAAACAACTCTTGCTCCCAGGACCAGAAACTGCATGGGATTCAACTCCATTTAGGACTGGGAAACAAACACTAGCTTGCCTTACAAGAAACACACTCTGCTTTTGAGAAAAGAGCACTCTTCTACTCTACTGTGTTTCCTATAGGGCCAGAACAGTGAGCTTGCTCAGAACAAAAGAAATGTGCTTCATACACACACGGGCCATATCTATTTCAGTTCTGCTTAGGAAACTGACAAGAACAGTAGCTCCTCTTCAGTCCAATACACTGTACTTGATTGGAACAGACGCAAGTGCTATTTGTACTGTGTATGGCATTGGGAGCGCAATAATGACTCTTCTTACCAAAAAATAACTCTATTCGTAGGACCGAAAACTGCATGTGATTCAAATTCATTTAGGACTGGGAAACAAAAAACTAGCTTGCCTTACAAGAAACACACTCTGCTTTTGAGAAAAGAGCACTCTTCTTCTCTACTTCGAGTCCTATGGGGTCCGAACAGTGAGCTTGCTGAGAACAAAAGAACTGTGCTTCCTACGCACACGGGCCATATCTAGTTCAACTCTGCTTAGGAAACTGACAAGAACAGTAGATCCTCTTCAGTCCAATACACTGTACTTGCTGGGAACAGACGCGAGTGCTATTTGCACTGTGTATGTCAACGGGAGCGAAATAGTGACTTTCCTTACCAGAAAACAACTCTTGCTCGTAGGACCAAAAACTGCATGGGATTCAACTCCATTTATGACTGGGATTCAAACTCTGGCTCGCCATACAGGAAACACACTCTGCTTTTGAGAAAAGAGCACTCTTCTACTCTACTGTGTTTCCTATAGGGCCAGTACAGTGAGCTTGCTCAGAACAAAAGAACTGTGCTTCCTACACAAATGGCCATATCTAGTTCAATTCAGCTTAGGAAACTGACAAGAACAGTAGCTTCTCTTCAGTCCAATACACTGTACTTGCTGGGAACACATGCGAGTGCTATTTGCACTGTGTTTGGCAATGGGAGCGCAATAGTGACTTTTGTTACCAGAAAACAACTCTTGCGTGTAGGACCAAAAACTGCATGTGATTCAACTCCATTTAGGACTGGGAAACAAAAACCAGCTCGCCTTACAAGAAACATACTCTGCTTTTGAGAAAAGAGCACTCTTCTACTCTACTGTGTTTCCTATAAGGCCAGAACAGTGAGCTTGCTCAGAACAAAAGAACTGTGCTTCCTGCACACACGGGCCATATCTAGTTCAGCTCTGCTAAGAAACTGACAAGAACAGTAGCTCCACTTCAGTCCAATACACTGTACTTCCTGGGAACAGACTCGAGTGCTATTTGCACTGTGTAAGGCAATGGGAGCGCAACAGTGACTCTTTTTACCAGAAAACAACTCTTGCTCGTAGGACCAGAAACTGCATGTGATTCAACTCCATTTAGGACTGGGAAACAAATCCTATCTCGCCTTCCAAGAAACACACTCTGCTTTTGAGAAAAGAGCACTCTTGTACTCTACTGTGTTTCCTATAGGGCCAGAACAGTGAGCTTGCTCAGAACAAAAGAACTGTGCCTCCTACACACACGGGCCATATCTAGTTCAACTCTGCTTAGGAAACTGACGAGAACCGTAGCTCCTCTTCAGTGCAATACACTGTACTTGCTGGGAACAGACGCGAGTGCTATTTGCACTGTGTACAGAAATGGGAACACAATAGTGACTCTTCTTACCAGAAAACAACTCTTGCTCATAGGACCAGAAACTGCATGTGATTCAACTCCTTTTAGGACTGGGAAACAAATGCTATCTCGCCTTACAAGAAACACACTCTGCTTTTGAGAAAAGAGCACTCTTGTACTCTACTGTGTTTCCTATAGGGCCAGAACAGTGAGCTTGCTCAGAACAAAAGAACTGTGCTTCCTACACACACGGGCCATATCTAGTTCAACTCTCCTTAGGAAACTGATGAGAACAGTAGCTCCTCTTCAGTCCAATACACTGTACTTGCTGGGAACAGATGCCAGTGCTATTTGCACTGGGTATGACAATGGGAGCGCAATAGTGACTCTTCTTACCAGAAAACAACTCTTGCTCCTAGGACCAGAAACTGCATGGGATTCAACTCCATTTAGGACTGGGAAACAAACACTAGCTTGCCTTACAAGAAACACACTCTGCTTTTGAGAAAAGAGCACTCTTCTACTCTACTGTGTTTCCTATAGGGCCAGAACAGTGAGCTTGCTCAGAACAAAAGAAATGTGCTTCATACACACACGGGCCATATCTATTTCAGTTCTGCTTAGGAAACTGACAAGAACAGTAGCTCCTCTTCAGTCCAATACACTGTACTTGATTGGAACAGACGCAAGTGCTATTTGTACTGTGTATGGCATTGGGAGCGCAATAATGACTCTTCTTACCAAAAAATAACTCTATTCGTAGGACCGAAAACTGCATGTGATTCAAATTCATTTAGGACTGGGAAACAAAAAACTAGCTTGCCTTACAAGAAACACACTCTGCTTTTGAGAAAAGAGCACTCTTCTTCTCTACTTCGAGTCCTATGGGGTCCGAACAGTGAGCTTGCTGAGAACAAAAGAACTGTGCTTCCTACGCACACGGGCCATATCTAGTTCAACTCTGCTTAGGAAACTGACAAGAACAGTAGATCCTCTTCAGTCCAATACACTGTACTTGCTGGGAACAGACGCGAGTGCTATTTGCACTGTGTATGTCAACGGGAGCGAAATAGTGACTTTCCTTACCAGAAAACAACTCTTGCTCGTAGGACCAAAAACTGCATGGGATTCAACTCCATTTATGACTGGGATTCAAACTCTGGCTCGCCTTACAGGAAACACACTCTGCTTTTGAGAAAAGAGCACTCTTCTACTCTACTGTGTTTCCTATAGGGCCAGTACAGTGAGCTTGCTCAGAATAAAAGAACTGTGCTTCCTACACAAATGGCCATATCTAGTTCAATTCTGCTTAGGAAACTGACAAGAACAGTAGCTTCTCTTCAGTCCAATACACTGTACTTGCTGGGAACACATGCGAGTGCTATTTGCACTGTGTTTGGCAATGGGAGCGCAATAGTGACTTTTGTTACCAGAAAACAACTCTTGCGTGTAGGACCAAAAACTGCATGTGATTCAACTCCATTTAGGACTGGGAAACAAACACCAGCTCGCCTTACAAGAAACATACTCTGCTTTTGAGAAAAGAGCACTCTTCTACTCTACTGTGTTTCCTATAAGGCCAGAACAGTGAGCTTGCTCAGAACAAAAGAACTGTGCTTCCTGCACACACGGGCCATATCTAGTTCAGCTCTGCTAAGAAACTGACAAGAACAGTAGCTCCACTTCAGTCCAATACACTGTACTTCCTGGGAACAGACTCGAGTGCTATTTGCACTGTGTAAGGCAATGGGAGCGCAACAGTGACTCTTTTTACCAGAAAACAACTCTTGCTCGTAGGACCAGAAACTGCATGTGATTCAACTCCATTTAGGACTGGGAAACAAATGCTATCTCGCCTTCCAAGAAACACACTCTGCTTTTGAGAAAAGAGCACTCTTGTACTCTACTGTGTTTCCTATAGGGCCAGAACAGTGAGCTTGCTCAGAACAAAAGAACTGTGCCTCCTACACACACGGGCCATATCTAGTTCAACTCTGCTTAGGAAACTGACGAGAACCGTAGCTCCTCTTCAGTGCAATACACTGTACTTGCTGGGAACAGACGCGAGTGCTATTTGCACTGTGTACAGAAATGGGAACACAATAGTGACTCTTCTTACCAGAAAACAACTCTTGCTCGTAGGACCAGAAACTGCATGTGATTCAACTCCTTTTAGGACTGGGAAACAAATGCTATCTCGCCTTACAAGAAACACACTCTGCTTTTGAGAAAAGAGCACTCTTGTACTCTACTGTGTTTCCTATAGGGCCAGAACAGTGAGCTTGCTCAGAACAAAAGAACTGTGCTTCCTACACACACGGGCCATATCTAGTTCAACTCTGCTTAGGAAACTGATGAGAACAGTAGCTCCTCTTCAGTCCAATACACTGTACTTGCTGGGAACAGATGCCAGTGCTATTTGCACTGGGTATGACAATGGGAGCGCAATAGTGACTCTTCTTACCAGAAAACAACTCTTGCTCCTTGGACCAGAAACTGCATGTGATTCAACTCCATTTAGGACTTGGAAACAAACACTAGCTTGCCTTACAAGAAACACACTCTGCTTTTGAGAAAAGAGCACTCTTCTACTCTACTGTGTTTCCCATAGGGCCAGAACAGTGAGCTTGCTCAGAACAAAAGAAATGTGCTTCATACACACACGGGCCATATCTATTTCAATTCTGCTTAGGAAACTGACAAGAACAGTAGCTCCTCTTCAGTCCAATACACTGTACTTGATTGGAACAGACGCAAGTGCTATTTGTACTGTGTATGGCATTGGGAGCGCAATAGTGACTCTTCTTACCAAAAAATAACTCTATTCGTAGGACCAAAAACTGCATGTGATTCAAATTCATTTAGGACTGGGAAACAAAAAACTAGCTTGCCTTACAAGAAACACACTCTGCTTTTGAGAAAAGAGCACTCTTCTTCTCTACTTCGAGTCCTAAGGGGTCCGAACAGTGAGCTTGCTAAGAACAAAAGAACTGTGCTTCCTACGCACAAGGGCCATATCTAGTTCAACTCTGCTTAGGAAACTGACAAGAACAGTAGCTCCTCTTCAGTCCAATACACTGTACTTGCTGGGAACAGACGCGAGTGCTATTTGCACTGTGTATGTCAACGGGAGCGCAATAGTGACTTTCCTTACCAGAAAACAACTCTTGCTCGTAGGACCAAAAACTGCATGGATTCAACTCCATTTATGACTGGGATTCAAACTCTGGCTCGCCTTACAAGAAACACACTCTGCTTTTGAGAAAAGAGCACTCTTCTACTCTACTGTGTTTCCTACAGGGCCAGTACAGTGAGCTTGCTCAGAACAAAAGAACTGTGCTTCCTACACAAATGGCCATATCCAGTTCAATTCTGCTTAGGAAACTGACAAGAACAGTAGCTTCTCTTCAGTCCAATACACTGTACTTGCTGGGAACACATGCCAGTGCTATTTGCACTGTGTTTGGCAATGGGAGCACAATAGTGACTTTCGTTACCAGAAAACAACTCTTGCGTGTAGGACCAAAAACTGCATGTGATTCAACTCCATTTAGGACTGGGAAACAAATGCTATCTCGCCTTACAAGAAACACACTCTGCTTTTGAGAAAAGAGCACTCTTGTACTCTACTGTGTTTCCTATAGGGCCAGAACAGTGAGCTTGCTCAGAACAAAAGAACTGTGCGTCCTGCACACACACGCCATATCTAGTTCAACTCTGCTTAGGAAACTGATGAGAACCGTAGCTCCTCTTCAGTGCAATACATTGTACTTGCTGGGAACAGACGCGAGTGCTATTTGCACTGTGTACAGAAATGGGAACACAATAGTGACTCTTCTTACCAGAAAACAAATCTGGCTCTTAGGACCAGAAACTGCATGTGATTCAACTGCACTTAGGACTGGGAAACAAACGCTAGCATGCCTTACAAGAAACAAGCTCTGCTTTTGAGAAAAGAGTACTCTTCTACTCTACTGTGTTTCCTATAGGGCCAGATCAGTGAGCTTGCTCAGAACAAAAGAACTGTGCTTCCTATACACACGGGCCATATCTAGTTCAACTCTGCTTAGGAAACTGACAAGAATAGTAGCTCCTCTTCAGTCCAATACACTGTACTTGATTGGAACAGACGCAAGAGCTATTTGTACTGTGTATGTCAACGGGAGCGCAATATTGACTTTCCTTCCCAGAAAACAACTCTTGCTCGTAGGACCAAAAACTGCATGTGATTCAACTCCATTTAGGACTGGGAAACAAAAGCTAGCTCGCCTTACAAGAAATACACTCTGCTTTTGAGAAAAGAGCACTCTTCTTCTCTACTATGTGTCCTATGGGGTCCGAACAGTGAGCTTGCTCAGAACAAAAGAAATGTGCTTCCTACACAAATGGCCATATCCTGTACAATTATGCTTAGGAAACTGACAATGACAGTAGCTCCTCTTCAGTCCAATACACTGTTCTTGCTGGGAACAGATGCGAGTGCTATTTGCACTGTGTTGGCAATGGAAGCACAATAGTGACTTTCCTTACCAGAAAACAACTCTTGCGGATAGGACCAAAAACTGCATGTGATTCAACTCCATTGAGGACTGGGAAACAAACACCAGCTCGCCTTACAAGAAACATACTCTGCTTTTGAGAAAAGAGCACTCTTCTACTCTACTGTGTTTCCTATAGGGCCAGAACAGTGAGCTTGCTCAGAACAAAAGAACTGTGCTTCCTGCACACACGGGCCATATCTAGTTTAACTCTGCTTAGGAAACTGACAAGAACAGTAGCTCCTCTTCAGTCTAATACACTGTACTTGCTGGGAACAGACGTGAGTGCTATTTGCACTGTGTATGGCATTTCCGAGCGCAATAGTGACTCTTTTTACCAGAAAACAACATTTGCTCCTAGGACCAGAAAACAACTCTTGCTCGTAGGACCAGAAACTGCATGTGATTCAACTCCATTTAGGACTGGGAAACAAATGCTATCTCGCCTTACAAGAAACACACTCTGCTTTTGAGAAAAGAGCACTCTTGTACTCTACTGTGTTTCCTATAGGGCCAGAACAGTGAGCTTGCTCAGAACAAAAGAAATGTGCTTCATACACACACAGGCCATATCTAGTTCAATTCTGCTTGGGAAACTGACAAGAATAGTAGCTCCTCTTCTGTCCAATACACTGTACTTGCTGGGAACAGACGCGAGTGCTATTTGCACTGTGTATGTCAACGGGAGCGCAATAGTGACTTTCCTTACCAGAAAACAACTCTTGCTCATAGGACCAAAAACTGCATGTGATTCAACTCCATTTAGGACTGGGAAACAAACGCTGCCTTGCCTTACAAGAAACACACTCTGCTTTTGAGAAAAGAGCACTCTTCTACTCTAATGTGTTTCCTATTGGGCAAGTACAGTGAGCTTGCTCAGAACAAAAAAACTGTGCTTCCTACACAAATGGCCATATCCAGTTCAATTCTTCTTAGGAAACTGACAAGAACAGTAGCTCCTCTTCAGTCCAATACACTGTACTTGCTGGGAACAGACGAGTGCTATTTGTACTGTGTACAGCAATGGGAGCACAATAGTGACCCTTCTTACCAGAAAACAACTCTGGCTCTTAGGACCAGAAACTGCATGTGATTCAACTCCACTTAGGACTGGGAAACAAACGCTAGCTTGCCTTACAAGAAACAAGCTCTCATTTGAGAAAAGGGCACACTTCTACTCTACTGTGTTTCCTAAGGGTTCCGAACAGTGAGCTTGCTCAGAACAAAGGAAATGTGCTTCCTACACACACGGGCCATATCTAGTTCAATTCTGCTTAGGAAATTGACAAGAACAGTAGATCCCCTTCAGTCCAATACACTGTACTTGGTGGGAACAGACGCTAGTGCTATTTGCACTGTGTATGACAATGGGAGCGCAATAGTGACTCTTCTTACCACAAAACAACTCTTCCTCCTAGGACCAGAAGCTGCATGGGATTCAACTCCATTTAGGACTGGGAAACAAATGCTAGCTTGCCTTACAAGAAACACACTCTGCTTTTGAGAAAAGAGCACTCTTCTACTCTACTGTTTTTCCTATAGGGCCAGAACAGTGAGCTTGCTCAGAACAAAAGAAATGTGCTTCATACACACACGGGCCATATCTAGTTCAACTCTGCTTAGGAAACTGACAAGAAAAGTAGATCCTCTTCAGTCCAATACACTGTACATGCTGGGAACAAATGCCAGTGCTACTTGCCATGTGTATGACAATGGGAGCGCAATAGTGACTCTTCTTACCAGAAAATACTCTTGCTTGTAGGACCAGAAACTGCATGTGATTCAACTCCATTTAGGACTGGGAAACAAACGCTAGCTCGCCTAACAAGAAACACACTCTGCTTTTGAGAAAAGAGTACTCTTCTACTCTACTGTTTTTCCTATAGGGCCAGAACAGTAAGCTTGCTCAGAACAAAAGAAATGTGCTTCCTAAACACAGGGTCCATATCTAGTTCAACACTTCATCGGAAACTGACAAGAACAGTAGATCCTCTTCAGTCCAATACACTGTACATGCTGGGAACAGACGCCAGTGCTATTTGCCCTGTGTATGACAATGGGAGCGAAATAGTGACTCTTCTTACCAGAAAACAACTCTTGATTGTAGGACCAGAAACAGCATGTGATTCAATGACATTTAGGTCTGGGAAGCAAACGCTAGCTCGCTTTACAAAAACACACTCTGCTTTTGAGAAAAGAGCACTCTTCTACTCTACTGTGTTTCCTATGGGTTCCGAACAGTGAGCTTGCTCAGAACAAATGAACTGTGCTTCCTATACACACGGGCCATATCTAGTTCATCTCTGCTTAGGAAACTGACAAGAAGAGTAGCTCCTCTTCAGTCCAATACACTGTACTTAAAGGGAACAGATGCGAGTGTTATTTGCACTGTGTATGGCAATGGGAGCACAATAGTGACTTTCCTTACCAGAAAACAACTCTTGCTCATAGGACCAAAAACTGCATGTGATTCAACTCCATTTAGGACTGGGAAACAAACACTAGCTCGCCTTACAAGAAACACATTCTGCTTTTGAGTAAAGATCACTCTTCTACTCTACTGTGTTTCCTATAGGGCCAGAACAGTGAGCTTGCTCAGAACAAAAGAACTGTGCTTCCTACACACACGGCCATATCTAATTCAATTCTGCTTAGAAAACTGACAATAACAGTAGATCCTCGTCAGTCCAATACACTGTACATGCTGGGAACAGACGCCAGTGCTATTTGTAATTTGTATGACAATTGGAGCACAATAGTGACTCTTCTTACCAGAAGACAACTCTTGCTTGTAGGACAGAAACTGCATGGGATTCAACTCCATTTCTGACTGGGAAACAAACACTTGCTCGCCTTATAAGAAACACACTCTGCTTTTGAGAAAAGAGCACTCTTCTACTCTACTGTGTTTCCTATGGGATCCGAACAGTGAGCTTTCTCAGAACAAAAGAAATGTGCTTCCTACACACACGGTCCATATCTAGTTCAACTCTTCTTAGGAAACTGACAAGAACAGTAGCTCCTCTTCAGTCCAATACACTGTTCTTGCTAGGAAGAGACGCCAGTGCTATTTGCACTGTGTATGGCAATGGGAGCGCAATAGTGACTCTTCTTTCCAGAAATCAACTCTTGCTCGTAGGACCAAAAACTGCATGTGATTCAACTCCATTTAGGACTGGGAAACAAATGCTAGCTCCCCTTACAAGAAACACACTCTGATTTTGAGAAAAGAGCACTCTTCTACTCTACTGTGTTTCCTATACAGCCAGAACAATGAGCTTGCTCAGAACAAAAGAATTGTGCTTCCTACACACACGGGCCATATCTAAATCAATTCTGCATAGGAACCTGACAAGGACAGTAGATCCTCTTCAGTCCAATACACTGTACATGCTGGGAACAGATGCCGGTGCTATTTTACCTGTGTATGTCAATGGGAGCGCAATAGTGACTCTTCTTTCCAGAAAACAAATCTTGCTCGTAGGACCAGAAACTGCATGTGATTCAACTCCATTTAGGACTGAAAAACAAACGCTAGCTCGCCTTACAAGAAAAACACTCTGCTTTTGAGAAAAGGGCACTCTTCTACTCTACTGTGTTTCCTATAGGGCCAAAACAGTGAGCTTGCTCAGAACAAAAGAACTGTGCTTCCTACAAACACGGCCATATCTAGTTCAGTTCTGCTTAGGAAACTGACAAGAACAGTAGATCCTCTTCAGTCCAATACACTGTACATGCTGGGAATAGAAGCCAGTGCTATTTGCACTGTGTATGACAATGGGAGCGCAATAGTGACACTTCTTACCAGAAAACAACTCTTGCTCCTAGGACCAGAAACTGCATGGGATTCAACTCCATTTAGGACTGGGAAACAAACGCTAGCTTGCCTTACAAGAAACACACTCTGCTTTTGAGAAAAGAGCACTCTTCTACTCTACTGTGTTTCCTATAGGGCCAGAACAGTGAGCTTGCTCAGAACAAAAGAAATGTGCTTCATACACACACGGGCCATATCTAGTTCAACTCTGCTTAGGAAACTGACAAGAACAGTAGATCCTCTTCAGTCCAATACACTGTACATGCTGGGAACAAATGCCAGTGCTACTTGCCATGTGTATGACAATGGGAGCGCAATAGTTACTCTTCTTACCAGAAAATACTCTTGCTTGTAGGACCAGAAACTGCATGTGATTCAACTCCATTTAGGACTGGGAAACAAACGCTAGCTCGCCTAACAAGAAACACACTCTGCTTTTGAGAAAAGAGTACTCTTCTACTCTACTGTTTTTCCTATAGGGCCAGAACAGTAAGCTTGCTCAGAACAAAAGAAATGTGCTTCCTAAACACAGGGTCCATATCTAGTTCAACACTTCATCGGAAACTGACAAGAACAGTAGATCCTCTTCAGTCCAATACACTGTACATGCTGGGAACAGACGCCAGTGCTATTTGCCCTGTGTATGACAATGGGAGCGAAATAGTGACTCTTCTTACCAGAAAACAACTCTTGATTGTAGGACCAGAAACAGCATGTGATTCAATGACATTTAGGTCTGGGAAGCAAACGCTAGCTCGCTTTACAAAAACACACTCTGCTTTTGAGAAAAGAGCACTCTTCTACTCTACTGTGTTTCCTATGGGTTCCGAACAGTGAGCTTGCTCAGAACAAATGAACTGTGCTTCCTATACACACGGGCCATATCTAGTTCATCTCTGCTTAGGAAACTGACAAGAAGAGTAGCTCCTCTTCAGTCCAATACACTGTACTTAAAGGGAACAGATGCGAGTGTTATTTGCACTGTGTATGGCAATGGGAGCACAATAGTGACTTTCCTTACCAGAAAACAACTCTTGCTCATAGGACCAAAAACTGCATGTGATTCAACTCCATTTAGGACTGGGAAACAAACACTAGCTCGCCTTAAAAGAAACACATTCTGCTTTTGAGTAAAGATCACTCTTCTACTCTACTGTGTTTCCTATTGGGCCAGAACAGTGAGCTTGCTCAGAACAAAAGAACTGTGCTTCCTACACACACGGCCATATCTAATTCAATTCTGCTTAGAAAACTGACAATAACAGTAGATCCTCGTCAGTCCAATACACTGTACATGCTGGGAACAGACGCCAGTGCTATTTGTAATTTGTATGACAATTGGAGCACAATAGTGACTCTTCTTACCAGAAGACAACTCTTGCTTGTAGGACAGAAACTGCATGGGATTCAACTCCATTTCTGACTGGGAAACAAACACTTGCTCGCCTTATAAGAAACACACTCTGCTTTTGAGAAAAGAGCACTCTTCTACTCTACTGTTTTTCCTATGGGATCCGAACAGTGAGCTTTCTCAGAACAAAAGAAATGTGCTTCCTACACACACGGTCCATATCTAGTTCAACTCTTCTTAGGAAACTGACAAGAACAGTAGCTCCTCTTCAGTCCAATACACTGTTCTTGCTAGGAAGAGACGCCAGTGCTATTTGCACTGTGTATGGCAATGGGAGCGCAATAGTGACTCTTCTTTCCAGAAATCAACTCTTGCTCGTAGGACCAAAAACTGCATGTGATTCAACTCCATTTAGGACTGGGAAACAAATGCTAGCTCCCCTTACAAGAAACACACTCTGATTTTGAGAAAAGAGCACTCTTCTACTCTACTGTGTTTCCTATACAGCCAGAACAATGAGCTTGCTCAGAACAAAAGAATTGTGCTTCCTATACACACGGGCAATATCTAAATCAATTCTGCATAGGAACCTGACAAGGACAGTAGATCCTCTTCAGTCCATACACTGCACATGCTGGGAACAGATGCCAGTGCTATTTTACCTGTGTATGTCAATGGGAGCACAATAGTGACTCTTCTTTCCAGAAAACAAATCTTGCTCGTAGGACCAGAAACTGCATGTGATTCAACTCCATTTAGGACTGAAAAACAAACGCTAGCTCGCCTTACAAGAAAAACACTCTGCTTTTGAGAAAAGGGCACTCTTCTACTCTACTGTGTTTCCTATAGGGCCAAAACAGTGAGTTTGCTCAGAACAAAGGAAATGTGCTTCCTACAAACACGGCCATATCTAGTTCAGTTCTGCTTAGGAAACTGACAAGAACAGTAGATCCTCTTCAGTCCAGTACACTGTACATGCTGGGAATAGAAGCCAGTGCTATTTGCCCTGTGTATTACAATGGGAGCGCAATAGTGACACTTCTTACCAGAAAACAACTCTTGCTCCTAGGACCAGAAACTTCATGGGATTCAACTCCATTTAGGACTGGGAAACAAACGCTAGCTTGCCTTACAAGAAACACACTCTGCTTTTGAGAAAAGAGCACTCTTCTACTCTACTGTGTTTCCTATAGGGCCAGAACAGTGAGCTTGCTCAGAACAAAAGAAATGTGCTTCATACACACACGGGCCATATCTAGTTCAACTCTGCTTAGGAAACTGACAAGAACAGTAGATCCTCTTCAGTCCAATACACTGTACATGCTGGGAATAGAAGACAGTGCTATTTGCCCTGTGTATTACAATGGGAGCGCAATAGTGACACTTCTTACCAGAAAACAACTCTTGCTCGTAGGAACAGAAACTGCATGTGATTTTACTCCATTTAGGACTGGGAAACAAACGCTAGCTCGTCTTACAAGAAACACACTCTGCTTTTAGGAAAGGGCACTCTTCTACTCTACTGTGTTTCCTATACAGCCAGAACAATGAGCTTGCTCAGAACAAAAGAATTGTGCTTTCTACACACACGGGGGATATCTAGATCAATTCTGCATAGGAAACTGACAAGGACAGTAGATCCTCTTCAGTCCAATACACTGTACATGCTGGGAACAGGTGCCAGTGCTATTTTACCTGTGTATGTCAATGGGAGCACAATAGTGACTCTTCTTACCAGAAAACAACTCTTGCTCGTAGGACCAGAAATTGCATGTGAT